>NW_027457261.1:0-148030 GCF_040206685.1 Ascaphus truei | reverse complement strand
TAAAGCCGGGACTTCGTCTCTGCGAGGCGGGCTTTCCTAGCTTAATAACAAAGACGGGACTTCGTCTCTGCGAGGCGGGCTTTCCTAGCTTAATAACAAAGCCAGGACTTCGTCTCTGCGAGGGCGGGCTTTCCTAGCTTAATAACAAAGCCGGGACTTCGTCTCTGCGAGGCAGGCTTTCCTAGCTTAATAACAAAGCCGGGACTTCGTCTCTGCGAGGCGGGCTTTCCTAGCTTAATAACAAAGACGGGACTTCGTCTCTGCGAGGCGGGCTTTCCTAGCTTAATAACAAAGCCGGGACTTCGTCTCTGCGAGGCAGGCTTTCCTAGCTTAATACCAAAGCCGGGACTTCGTCTCTGCGAGGCGGGCTTTCCTAGCTTAATAACAAAGATGGGACTTCGTATCTGCGAGGCGGGCTTTCCTAGCTTAATAACAAAGACGGGACTTCGTTTCTGCGAGGGGTGCTTTCCTAGCTTAATAACAAAGCCGGGACTTCGTCTCTGCGAGGCGGGCTTTCCTAGCTTAATAACAAAGACGGGACTTCGTCTCTGCGAGGCGGGCTTTCCTAGCTTAATAACAAAGCCGGGACTTCGTCTCTGCGAGGCGGGCTTTCCTAGCTTAATAACAAAGCCGGGACTTCGTCTCTGCGAGGCGGGCTTTCCTAGCTTAATAACAAAGCCGGGACTTCGTCTCTGCGAGGCAGGCTTTCCTAGCTTAATAACAAAGACGGGACTTCGTCTCTGCGAGGCGGGCTTTCCTAGCTTAATAACAAAGACGGGACTTCGTCTCTGCGAGGCGGGCTTTCCTAGCTTAATAACAAAGACGGGACTTCGTCTCTGCGAGGCGGGCTTTCCTAGCTTAATAACAAAGACGGGACTTCGTCTCTGCGAGGCGGGGCTTTCCTAGCTTAATAACAAAGCCGGGACTTCGTTTCTGCGAGGCGGGCTTTCCTAGCTTAATAACAAAGCCGGGACTTCGTCTCTGCGAGGGCGGGCTTTCCTAGCTTAATAACAAAGCCGGGACTTCGTCTCTGCGAGGCGGGCTTTCCTAGCTTAATAACAAAGCCGGGACTTCGTCTCTGCGAGGCGGGCTTTCCTAGCTTAATAACAAAGACGGGACTTTGTCTCTGCGAGGCGGGCTTTCCTAGCTTAATAACAAAGACGGGACTTCGTCTCTGCGAGGCAGGCTTTCCTAGCTTAATAACAAAGCCGGGACTTCGTCTCTGCGAGGCGGGCTTTCCTAGCTTAATAACAAAGACGGGACTTCGTCTCTGCGAGGCGGGCTTTCCTAGCTTAATAACAAAGCCAGGGACTTCGTCTCTGCGAAGCGGGCTTTCCTAGCTTAATAACAAAGCCGGGACTTCGTCTCTGCGAGGCGGGCTTTCCTAGCTTAATAACAAAGACGGGACTTCGTCTCTGCGAGGCGGGCTTTCCTAGCTTAATAACAAAGCCGGGACTTCGTCTCTGCGAGGCAGGCTTTCCTAGCTTAATAACAAAGACGGGACTTCGTCTCTGCGAGGCGGGCTTTCCTAGCTTAATAACAAAGACGGGACTTCGTCTCTGCGAGGCGGGCTTTCCTAGCTTAATAACAAAGACGGGACTTCGTCTCTGCGAGGCGGGCTTTCCTAGCTTAATAACAAAGCCGGGACTTCGTCTCTGCGAGGCGGGCTTTCCTAGATTAATAACAAAGACGAGACTTCGTCTCTGCGAGGCGGGCTTTCCTAGCTTAATAACAAAGCCGGGACTTCGTCTCTGCGAGGCGGGCTTTCCTAGCTTAATAACACAGACGGGACTTCGTCTCTGCGAGGAGGGCTTTCCTAGCTTAATAACACAGACGGGACTTCGTCTCTGCGAGGCGGGCTTTCCTAGCTTAATAACAAAGCCGGGACTTCGTCTCTGCGAGGCGGGCTTTCCTAGCTTAATAACAAAGACGGGACTTCGTCTCTGCGAGGCGGGCTTTCCTAGCTTAATAACAAAGACGGGACTTCGTCTCTGCGAGGCAGGCTTTCCTAGCTTAATAACAAAGCCGGGACTTCGTCTCTGCGAGGCGGGCTTTCCTAGCTTAATAACAAAGCCGGGACTTCGTCTCTGCGAGGCGGGCTTTCCTAGCTTAATAACAAAGCCGGGACTTCGTCTCTGCGAGGCGGGTTTCCTAGCTTAATAACAAAGACGGGACTTCGTCTCTGCGAGGCGGGCTTTCCTAGCTTAATAACAAAGCCGGGACTTCGTCTCTGCGAGGCGGGCTTTCCTAGCTTAATAACAAAGACGAGACTTCGTCTCTGCGAGGCGGGCTTTCCTAGCTTAATAACAAAGCCGGGACTTCGTCTCTGCGAGGCGGGCTTTCCTAGCTTAATAACACAGACGGGACTTCGTCTCTGCGAGGAGGGCTTTCCTAGCTTAATAACACAGACGGGACTTCGTCTCTGCGAGGCGGGCTTTCCTAGCTTAATAACAAAGCCGGGACTTCGTCTCTGCGAGGCGGGCTTTCCTAGCTTAATAACAAAGACGGGACTTCGTCTCTGCGAGGCGGGCTTTCCTAGCTTAATAACACAGACGGGACTTCGTCTCTGCGAGGCGGGCTTTCCTAGCTTAATAACAAAGCCGGGACTTCGTCTCTGCGAGGCGGGCTTTCCTAGCTTAATAACAAAGCCGGGACTTCGTCTCTGCGAGGCGGGCTTTCCTAGCTTAATAACAAAGACGGGACTTCGTCTCTGCGAGGCGGGCTTTCCTAGCTTAATAACAAAGCCGGGACTTCGTCTCTGCGAGGCAGGGCTTTCCTAGCTTAATAACAAAGACGGGACTTCGTCTCTGCGAGGCGGGCTTTCCTAGCTTAATAACAAAGACGGGACTTCGTCTCTGCGAGGCGGGCTTTCCTAGCTTAATAACAAAGACGGGACTTCGTCTCTGCGAGGCGGGCTTTCCTAGCTTAATAACAAAGCCGGGACTTCGTCTCTGCGAGGCGGGCTTTCCTAGCTTAATAACAAAGACGAGACTTCGTCTCTGCGAGGCGGGCTTTCCTAGCTTAATAACAAAGCCGGGACTTCGTCTCTGCGAGGCGGGCTTTCCTAGCTTAATAACACAGACGGGACTTCGTCTCTGCGAGGAGGGCTTTCCTAGCTTAATAACACAGACGGGACTTCGTCTCTGCGAGGCGGGCTTTCCTAGCTTAATAACAAAGCCGGAACTTCGTCTCTGCGAGGCGGGCTTTCCTAGCTTAATAACAAAGACGGGACTTCGTCTCTGCGAGGCGGGCTTTCCTAGCTTAATAACAAAGACGGGACTTCGTCTCTGCGAGGCTGGCTTTCCTAGCTTAATAACAAAGCCGGGACTTCGTCTCTGCGAGGCGGGCTTTCCTAGCTTAATAACAAAGCCGGGACTTCGTCTCTGCGAGGCGGGCTTTCCTAGCTTAATAACAAAGCCGGGACTTCGTCTCTGCGAGGCGGGCTTTCCTAGCTTAATAACAAAGACGGGACTTCGTCTCTGCGAGGCGGGCTTTCCTAGCTTAATAACAAAGCCGGGACTTCGTCTCTGCGAGGCGGGCTTTCCTAGCTTAATAACAAAGACGAGACTTCGTCTCTGCGAGGCGGGCTTTCCTAGCTTAATAACAAAGCCGGGACTTCGTCTCTGCGAGGCGGGCTTTCCTAGCTTAATAACACAGACGGGACTTCGTCTCTGCGAGGAGGGCTTTCCTAGCTTAATAACACAGACGGGACTTCGTCTCTGCGAGGCGGGCTTTCCTAGCTTAATAACAAAGCCGGGACTTCGTCTCTGCGAGGCGGGCTTTCCTAGCTTAATAACAAAGACGGGACTTCGTCTCTGCGAGGCGGGCTTTCCTAGCTTAATAACACAGACGGGACTTCGTCTCTGCGAGGCGGGCTTTCCTAGCTTAATAACAAAGCCGGGACTTCGTCTCTGCGAGGCGGGCTTTCCTAGCTTAATAACAAAGACGGGACTTCGTCTCTGCGAGGCGGGCTTTCCTAGCTTAATAACAAAGACGGGACTTCGTCTCTGCGAGGCGGGCTTTCCTAGCTTAATAACAAAGCCGGGACTTCGTCTCTGCGAGGCGGGCTTTCCTAGCTTAATAACAAAGCCGGGACTTCGTCTCTGCGAGGCGGGCTTTCCTAGCTTAATAACAAAGACGGGACTTCGTCTCTGCGAGGCGGGCTTTCCTAGCTTAATAACAAAGCCGGGACTTCGTCTCTGCGAGGCAGGCTTTCCTAGCTTAATACCAAAGCCGGGACTTCGTCTCTGCGAGGCGGGCTTTCCTAGCTTAATAACAAAGATGGGACTTCGTATCTGCGAGGCGGGCTTTCCTAGCTTAATAACAAAGCCGGGACTTCGTCTCTGCGAGGCGGGCTTTCCTAGCTTAATAACACAGACGGGACTTCGTCTCTGCGAGGAGGGCTTTCCTAGCTTAATAACACAGACGGGACTTCGTCTCTGCGAGGCGGGCTTTCCTAGCTTAATAACAAAGCCGGGACTTCGTCTCTGCGAGGCGGGCTTTCCTAGCTTAATAACAAAGACGGGACTTCGTCTCTGCGAGGCGGGCTTTCCTAGCTTAATAACAAAGACGGGACTTCGTCTCTGCGAGGCTGGCTTTCCTAGCTTAATAACAAAGCCGGGACTTCGTCTCTGCGAGGCGGGCTTTCCTAGCTTAATAACAAAGCCGGGACTTCGTCTCTGCGAGGCGGGCTTTCCTAGCTTAATAACAAAGCCGGGACTTCGTCTCTGCGAGGCGGGCTTTCCTAGCTTAATAACAAAGACGGGACTTCGTCTCTGCGAGGCGGGCTTTCCTAGCTTAATAACAAAGCCGGGACTTCGTCTCTGCGAGGCGGGCTTTCCTAGCTTAATAACAAAGACGAGGACTTCGTCTCTGCGAGGCGGGCTTTCCTAGCTTAATAACAAAGCCGGGACTTCGTCTCTGCGAGGCGGGCTTTCCTAGCTTAATAACACAGACGGGACTTCGTCTCTGCGAGGAGGGCTTTCCTAGCTTAATAACACAGACGGGACTTCGTCTCTGCGAGGCGGGCTTTCCTAGCTTAATAACAAAGCCGGGACTTCGTCTCTGCGAGGCGGGCTTTCCTAGCTTAATAACAAAGACGGGACTTCGTCTCTGCGAGGCGGGCTTTCCTAGCTTAATAACACAGACGGGACTTCGTCTCTGCGAGGCGGGCTTTCCTAGCTTAATAACAAAGCCGGGACTTCGTCTCTGCGAGGCGGGCTTTCCTAGCTTAATAACAAAGACGGGACTTCGTCTCTGCGAGGCGGGCTTTCCTAGCTTAATAACAAAGACGGGACTTCGTCTCTGCGAGGCGGGCTTTCCTAGCTTAATAACAAAGCCGGGACTTCGTCTCTGCGAGGCGGGCTTTCCTAGCTTAATAACAAAGCCGGGACTTCGTCTCTGCGAGGCGGGCTTTCCTAGCTTAATAACAAAGACGGGACTTCGTCTCTGCGAGGCGGGCTTTCCTAGCTTAATAACAAAGCCGGGACTTCGTCTCTGCGAGGCAGGCTTTCCTAGCTTAATACCAAAGCCGGGACTTCGTCTCTGCGAGGCGGGCTTTCCTAGCTTAATAACAAAGATGGGACTTCGTATCTGCGAGGCGGGCTTTCCTAGCTTAATAACAAAGACGGGACTTCGTTTCTGCGAGGCGGGCTTTCCTAGCTTAATAACAAAGCCGGGACTTCGTCTCTGCGAGGCGGGCTTTCCTAGCTTAATAACAAAGACGGGACTTCGTCTCTGCGAGGCGGGCTTTCCTAGCTTAATAACAAAGCCGGGACTTCGTCTCTGCGAGGCGGGCTTTCCTAGCTTAATAACAAAGCCGGGACTTCGTCTCTGCGAGGCGGGCTTTCCTAGCTTAATAACAAAGCCGGGACTTCGTCTCTGCGAGGCAGGCTTTCCTAGCTTAATAACAAAGACGGGACTTCGTCTCTGCGAGGCGGGCTTTCCTAGCTTAATAACAAAGACGGGACTTCGTCTCTGCGAGGCGGGCTTTCCTAGCTTAATAACAAAGACGGGACTTCGTCTCTGCGAGGCGGGCTTTCCTAGCTTAATAACAAAGCCGGGACTTCGTCTCTGCGAGGCGGGCTTTCCTAGCTTAATAACAAAGACGAGACTTCGTCTCTGCGAGGCGGGCTTTCCTAGCTTAATAACAAAGCCGGGACTTCGTCTCTGCGAGGCGGGCTTTCCTAGCTTAATAACACAGACGGGACTTCGTCTCTGCGAGGAGGGCTTTCCTAGCTTAATAACACAGACGGGACTTCGTCTCTGCGAGGCGGGCTTTCCTAGCTTAATAACAAAGCCGGGACTTCGTCTCTGCGAGGCGGGCTTTCCTAGCTTAATAACAAAGACGGGACTTCGTCTCTGCGAGGCGGGCTTTCCTAGCTTAATAACAAAGACGGGACTTCGTCTCTGCGAGGCAGGCTTTCCTAGCTTAATAACAAAGCCGGGACTTCGTCTCTGCGAGGCGGGCTTTCCTAGCTTAATAACAAAGCCGGGACTTCGTCTCTGCGAGGCGGGCTTTCCTAGCTTAATAACAAAGCCGGGACTTCGTCTCTGCGAGGCGGGCTTTCCTAGCTTAATAACAAAGACGGGACTTCGTCTCTGCGAGGCGGGCTTTCCTAGCTTAATAACAAAGACGGGACTTCGTCTCTGCGAGGCGGGCTTTCCTAGCTTAATAACAAAGCCGGGACTTCGTCTCTGCGAGGCGGGCTTTCCTAGCTTAATAACAAAGCCGGGACTTCGTCTCTGCGAGGCGGGCTTTCCTAGCTTAATAACAAAGCCGGGACTTCGTCTCTGCGAGGCGGGCTTTCCTAGCTTAATAACAAAGACGGGACTTCGTCTCTGCGAGGCGGGCTTTCCTAGCTTAATAACAAAGCCAGGACTTCGTCTCTGCGAGGCGGGCTTTCCTAGCTTAATAACAAAGCCGGGACTTCGTCTCTGCGAGGCAGGCTTTCCTAGCTTAATAACAAAGCCGGGACTTCGTCTCTGCGAGGCGGGCTTTCCTAGCTTAATAACAAAGACGGGACTTCGTCTCTGCGAGGCGGGCTTTCCTAGCTTAATAACAAAGCCGGGACTTCGTCTCTGCGAGGCAGGCTTTCCTAGCTTAATACCAAAGCCGGGACTTCGTCTCTGCGAGGCGGGCTTTCCTAGCTTAATAACAAAGCCGGGACTTCGTATCTGCGAGGCGGGCTTTCCTAGCTTAATAACAAAGACGGGACTTCGTTTCTGCGAGGGGTGCTTTCCTAGCTTAATAACAAAGCCGGGACTTCGTCTCTGCGAGGCGGGCTTTCCTAGCTTAATAACAAAGACGGGACTTCGTCTCTGCGAGGCGGGCTTTCCTAGCTTAATAACAAAGCCGGGACTTCGTCTCTGCGAGGCGGGCTTTCCTAGCTTAATAACAAAGCCGGGACTTCGTCTCTGCGAGGCGGGCTTTCCTAGCTTAATAACAAAGCCGGGACTTCGTCTCTGCGAGGCGGGCTTTCCTAGCTTAATAACAAAGACAGGACTTCGTCTCTGCGAGGCGGGCTTTCCTAGCTTAATAACAAAGATGGGACATCGTCTCTGCGAGGCGGGCTTTCCTAGCTTAATAACAAAGACGGGACTTCGTCTCTGCGAGGCGGGCTTTCCTAGCTTAATAACAAAGACGGGACTTCGTCTCTGCGAGGCGGGCTTTCCTAGCTTAATAACAAAGCCGGGACTTCGTCTCTGCGAGGCGGGCTTTCCTAGCTTAATAACAAAGCCGGGACTTCGTCTCTGCGAGGCGGGCTTTCCTAGCTTAATAACAAAGCCGGGACTTCGTCTCTGCGAGGCGGGCTTTCCTAGCTTAATAACAAAGCCGGGACTTCGTCTCTGCGAGGCGGTCTTTCCTAGCTTAATAACAAAGACGGGACTTCGTCTCTGCGAGGCAGGCTTTCCTAGCTTAATAACAAAGCCGGGACTTCGTCTCTGCGAGGCGGGCTTTCCTAGCTTAATAACAAAGCCGGGACTTCGTCTCTGCGAGGCGGGCTTTCCTAGCTTAATAACAAAGACGGGACTTCGTCTCTGCGAGGCGGGCTTTCCTAGCTTAATAACAAAGACGGGACTTCGTCTCTGCGAGGCGGGCTTTCCTAGCTTAATAACAAAGACGGGACTTCGTCTCTGCGAGGCGGGCTTTCCTAGCTTAATAACAAAGCCGGGACTTCGTCTCTGCGAGGCGGGCTTTCCTAGCTTAATAACAAAGCCGGGACTTCGTCTCTGCGAGGCGGGCTTTCCTAGCTTAATAACAAAGCCGGGACTTCGTCTCTGCGAGGCGGGCTTTCCTAGCTTAATAACAAAGACGGGACTTCGTCTCTGCGAGGCGGGCTTTCCTAGCTTAATAACAAAGCCAGGACTTCGTCTCTGCGAGGCGGGCTTTCCTAGCTTAATAACAAAGCCGGGACTTCGTCTCTGCGAGGCAGGCTTTCCTAGCTTAATAACAAAGCCGGGACTTCGTCTCTGCGAGGCGGGCTTTCCTAGCTTAATAACAAAGACGGGACTTCGTCTCTGCGAGGCGGGCTTTCCTAGCTTAATAACAAAGCCGGGACTTCGTCTCTGCGAGGCAGGCTTTCCTAGCTTAATACCAAAGCCGGGACTTCGTCTCTGCGAGGCGGGCTTTCCTAGCTTAATAACAAAGATGGGACTTCGTATCTGCGAGGCGGGCTTTCCTAGCTTAATAACAAAGACGGGACTTCGTTTCTGCGAGGGGTGCTTTCCTAGCTTAATAACAAAGCCGGGACTTCGTCTCTGCGAGGCGGGCTTTCCTAGCTTAATAACAAAGACGGGACTTCGTCTCTGCGAGGCGGGCTTTCCTAGCTTAATAACAAAGCCGGGACTTCGTCTCTGCGAGGCGGGCTTTCCTAGCTTAATAACAAAGCCGGGACTTCGTCTCTGCGAGGCGGGCTTTCCTAGCTTAATAACAAAGCCGGGACTTCGTCTCTGCGAGGCGGGCTTTCCTAGCTTAATAACAAAGACAGGACTTCGTCTCTGCGAGGCGGGCTTTCCTAGCTTAATAACAAAGATGGGACATCGTCTCTGCGAGGCGGGCTTTCCTAGCTTAATAACAAAGACGGGACTTCGTCTCTGCGAGGCGGGCTTTCCTAGCTTAATAACAAAGACGGGACTTCGTCTCTGCGAGGCGGGCTTTCCTAGCTTAATAACAAAGCCGGGACTTCGTCTCTGCGAGGCGGGCTTTCCTAGCTTAATAACAAAGCCGGGACTTCGTCTCTGCGAGGCGGGCTTTCCTAGCTTAATAACAAAGCCGGGACTTCGTCTCTGCGAGGCGGGCTTTCCTAGCTTAATAACAAAGACGGGACTTCGTCTCTGCGAGGCGGGCTTTCCTAGCTTAATAACAAAGATGGGACTTCGTATCTGCGAGGCGGGCTTTCCTAGCTTAATAACAAAGACGGGACTTCGTTTCTGCGAGGGGTGCTTTCCTAGCTTAATAACAAAGCCGGGACTTCGTCTCTGCGAGGCGGGCTTTCCTAGCTTAATAACAAAGACGGGACTTCGTCTCTGCGAGGCGGGCTTTCCTAGCTTAATAACAAAGCCGGGACTTCGTCTCTGCGAGGCGGGCTTTCCTAGCTTAATAACAAAGCCGGGACTTCGTCTCTGCGAGGCGGGCTTTCCTAGCTTAATAACAAAGCCGGGACTTCGTCTCTGCGAGGCGGGCTTTCCTAGCTTAATAACAAAGACAGGACTTCGTCTCTGCGAGGCGGGCTTTCCTAGCTTAATAACAAAGACGGGACTTCGTCTCTGCGAGGCAGGCTTTCCTAGCTTAATAACAAAGCCGGGACTTCGTCTCTGCGAGGCAGGCTTTCCTAGCTTAATAACAAAGACGGGACTTCGTCTCTGCGAGGCGGGCTTTCCTAGCTTAATAACAAAGACGGGACTTCGTCTCTGCGAGGCGGGCTTTCCTAGCTTAATAACAAAGACGGGACTTCGTCTCTGCGAGGCGGGCTTTCCTAGCTTAATAACAAAGCCGGGACTTCGTCTCTGCGAGGCGGGCTTTCCTAGCTTAATAACAAAGACGAGACTTCGTCTCTGCGAGGCGGGCTTTCCTAGCTTAATAACAAAGCCGGGACTTCGTCTCTGCGAGGCGGGCATTCCTAGCTTAATAACACAGACGGGACTTCGTCTCTGCGAGGAGGGCTTTCCTAGCTTAATAACACAGACGGGACTTCGTCTCTGCGAGGCGGGCTTTCCTAGCTTAATAACAAAGCCGGGACTTCGTCTCTGCGAGGCGGGCTTTCCTAGCTTAATAACAAAGACGGGACTTCGTCTCTGCGAGGCGGGCTTTCCTAGCTTAATAACAAAGCCAGGACTTCGTCTCTGCGAGGCGGGCTTTCCTAGCTTAATAACAAAGCCGGGACTTCGTCTCTGCGAGGCGGGCTTTCCTAGCTTAATAACAAAGACGGGACTTCGTCTCTGCGAGGCGGGCTTTCCTAGCTTAATAACAAAGCCGGGACTTCGTCTCTGCGAGGCGGGCTTTCCTAGCTTAATAACAAAGACGGGACTTCGTCTCTGCGAGGCGGGCTTTCCTAGCTTAATAACAAAGACGGGACTTCGTCTCTGCGAGGCGGGCTTTCCTAGCTTAATAACAAAGACGGGACTTCGTCTCTGCGAGGCGGGCTTTCCTAGCTTAATAACAAAGCCGGGACTTCGTCTCTGCGAGGCGGGCTTTCCTAGCTTAATAACAAAGACGAGACTTCGTCTCTGCGAGGCGGGCTTTCCTAGCTTAATAACAAAGCCGGGACTTCGTCTCTGCGAGGCGGGCTTTCCTAGCTTAATAACACAGACGGGACTTCGTCTCTGCGAGGAGGGCTTTCCTAGCTTAATAACACAGACGGGACTTCGTCTCTGCGAGGCGGGCTTTCCTAGCTTAATAACAAAGCCGGGACTTCGTCTCTGCGAGGCGGGCTTTCCTAGCTTAATAACAAAGACGGGACTTCGTCTCTGCGAGGCGGGCTTTCCTAGCTTAATAACAAAGCCGGGACTTCGTCTCTGCGAGGCGGGCTTTCCTAGCTTAATAACAAAGCCGGGACTTCGTCTCTGCGAGGCGGGCTTTCCTAGCTTAATAACAAAGCCGGGACTTCGTCTCTGCGAGGCGGGCTTTCCTAGCTTAATAACAAAGCCGGGACTTCGTCTCTGCGAGGCGGGCTTTCCTAGCTTAATAACAAAGACGGGACTTCGTCTCTGCGAGGCGGGCTTTCCTAGCTTAATAACAAAGCCGGGACTTCGTCTCTGCGAGGCGGGCTTTCCTAGCTTAATAACAAAGACGGGACTTCGTCTCTGCGAGGCGGGCTTTCCTAGCTTAATAACAAAGACGGGACTTCGTCTCTGCGAGGCGGGCTTTCCTAGCTTAATAACAAAGCCGGGACTTCGTCTCTGCGAGGCGGGCTTTCCTAGCTTAATAACAAAGCCGGGACTTCGTCTCTGCGAGGCGGGCTTTCCTAGCTTAATAACAAAGCCGGGACTTCGTCTCTGCGAGGCGGGCTTTCCTAGCTTAATAACAAAGACGGGACTTCGTCTCTGCGAGGCGGGCTTTCCTAGCTTAATAACAAAGCCGGGACTTCGTTTCTGCGAGGCGGGCTTTCCTAGCTTAATAACAAAGCCGGGACTTCGTCTCTGCGAGGCGGGCTTTCCTAGCTTAATAACAAAGACGGGACTTCGTCTCTGCGAGGCGGGCTTTCCTAGCTTAATAACAAAGATTGGACATCGTCTCTGCGAGGCGGGCTTTCCTAGCTTAATAACAAAGACGGGACTTCGTCTCTGCGAGGCGGGCTTTCCTAGCTTAATAACAAAGACGGGACTTCGTCTCTGCGAGGCGGGCTTTCCTAGCTTAATAACAAAGCCGGGACTTCGTTTCTGCGAGGCGGGCTTTCCTAGCTTAATAACAAAGCCGGGACTTCGTCTCTGCGAGGCGGGCTTTCCTAGCTTAATAACAAAGCCGGGACTTCGTCTCTGCGAGGCGGGCTTTCCTAGCTTAAAAACAAAGACGGGACTTCGTCTCTGCGAGGCGGGCTTTCCTAGCTTAATAACAAAGCCAGGATTTCGTCTCTGCGAGGCGGGCTATCCTAGCTTAATAACAAAGCCGGGACTTCGTCTCTGCGAGGCGGGCTTTCCTAGCTTAATAACAAAGACGGGACTTCGTCTCTGCGAGGCGGGCTTTCCTAGCTTAATAACAAAGCCGGGACTTCGTCTCTGCGAGGCAGGCTTTCCTAGCTTAATAACAAAACGGGACTTCGTCTCTGCGAGGCGGGCTTTCCTAGCTTAATAACAAAGACGGGACTTCGTCTCTGCGAGGCGGGCTTTCCTAGCTTAATAACAAAGACGGGACTTCGTCTCTGCGAGGCGGGCTTTCCTAGCTTAATAACAAAGCCGGGACTTCGTCTCTGCGAGGCGGGCTTTCCTAGCTTAATAACAAAGACGGGACTTCGTCTCTGCGAGGCAGGCTTTCCTAGCTTAATAACAAAGCCGGGACTTCGTCTCTGCGAGGCGGGCTTTCCTAGCTTAATAACAAAGCCGGGACTTTGTCTCTGCGAGGCGGGCTTTCCTAGCTTAATAACAAAGCCGGGACTTCGTCTCTGCGAGGCGGGCTTTCCTAGCTTAATAACAAAGACGGGACTTCGTCTCTGCGAGGCGGGCTTTCCTAGCTTAATAACAAAGCCGGGACTTCGTCTCTGCGAGGCGGGCTTTCCTAGCTTAATAACAAAGACGAGACTTCGTCTCTGCGAGGCGGGCTTTCCTAGCTTAATAACAAAGCCGGGACTTCGTCTCTGCGAGGCGGGCTTTCCTAGCTTAATAACACAGACGGGACTTCGTCTCTGCGAGGAGGGCTTTCCTAGCTTAATAACACAGACGGGACTTCGTCTCTGCGAGGCGGGCTTTCCTAGCTTAATAACAAAGCCGGGACTTCGTCTCTGCGAGGCGGGCTTTCCTAGCTTAATAACAAAGACGGGACTTCGTCTCTGCGAGGCGGGCTTTCCTAGCTTAATAACACAGACGGGACTTCGTCTCTGCGAGGCGGGCTTTCCTAGCTTAATAACAAAGCCGGGACTTCGTCTCTGCGAGGCGGGCTTTCCTAGCTTAATAACAAAGACGGGACTTCGTCTCTGCGAGGCGGGCTTTCCTAGCTTAATAACAAAGACGGGACTTCGTCTCTGCGAGGCGGGCTTTCCTAGCTTAATAACAAAGACGGGACTTCGTCTCTGCGAGGCGGGCTTTCCTAGCTTAATAACAAAGCCGGGACTTCGTCTCTGCGAGGCGGGCTTTCCTAGCTTAATAACAAAGACGAGACTTCGTCTCTGCGAGGCGGGCTTTCCTAGCTTAATAACAAAGCCGGGACTTCGTCTCTGCGAGGCGGGCTTTCCTAGCTTAATAACACAGACGGGACTTCGTCTCTGCGAGGAGGGCTTTCCTAGCTTAATAACACAGACGGGACTTCGTCTCTGCGAGGCGGGCTTTCCTAGCTTAATAACAAAGCCGGGACTTCGTCTCTGCGAGGCGGGCTTTCCTAGCTTAATAACAAAGACGGGACTTCGTCTCTGCGAGGCGGGCTTTCCTAGCTTAATAACAAAGCCGGGACTTCGTCTCTGCGAGGCGGGCTTTCCTAGCTTAATAACAAAGCCGGGACTTCGTCTCTGCGAGGCGGGCTTTCCTAGCTTAATAACAAAGCCGGGACTTCGTCTCTGCGAGGCGGGCTTTCCTAGCTTAATAACAAAGCCGGGACTTCGTCTCTGCGAGGCGGGCTTTCCTAGCTTAATAACAAAGACGGGACTTCGTCTCTGCGAGGCGGGCTTTCCTAGCTTAATAACAAAGCCGGGACTTCGTCTCTGCGAGGCGGGCTTTCCTAGCTTAATAACAAAGACGGGACTTCGTCTCTGCGAGGCGGGCTTTCCTAGCTTAATAACAAAGACGGGACTTCGTCTCTGCGAGGCGGGCTTTCCTAGCTTAATAACAAAGCCGGGACTTCGTCTCTGCGAGGCGGGCTTTCCTAGCTTAATAACAAAGCCGGGACTTCGTCTCTGCGAGGCGGGCTTTCCTAGCTTAATAACAAAGCCGGGACTTCGTCTCTGCGAGGCGGGCTTTCCTAGCTTAATAACAAAGACGGGACTTCGTCTCTGCGAGGCGGGCTTTCCTAGCTTAATAACAAAGCCGGGACTTCGTTTCTGCGAGGCGGGCTTTCCTAGCTTAATAACAAAGCCGGGACTTCGTCTCTGCGAGGCGGGCTTTCCTAGCTTAATAACAAAGACGGGACTTCGTCTCTGCGAGGCGGGCTTTCCTAGCTTAATAACAAAGATTGGACATCGTCTCTGCGAGGCGGGCTTTCCTAGCTTAATAACAAAGACGGGACTTCGTCTCTGCGAGGCGGGCTTTCCTAGCTTAATAACAAAGACGGGACTTCGTCTCTGCGAGGCGGGCTTTCCTAGCTTAATAACAAAGCCGGGACTTCGTTTCTGCGAGGCGGGCTTTCCTAGCTTAATAACAAAGCCGGGACTTCGTCTCTGCGAGGCGGGCTTTCCTAGCTTAATAACAAAGCCGGGACTTCGTCTCTGCGAGGCGGGCTTTCCTAGCTTAAAAACAAAGACGGGACTTCGTCTCTGCGAGGCGGGCTTTCCTAGCTTAATAACAAAGCCAGGATTTCGTCTCTGCGAGGCGGGCTATCCTAGCTTAATAACAAAGCCGGGACTTCGTCTCTGCGAGGCGGGCTTTCCTAGCTTAATAACAAAGACGGGACTTCGTCTCTGCGAGGCGGGCTTTCCTAGCTTAATAACAAAGCCGGGACTTCGTCTCTGCGAGGCAGGCTTTCCTAGCTTAATAACAAAACGGGACTTCGTCTCTGCGAGGCGGGCTTTCCTAGCTTAATAACAAAGACGGGACTTCGTCTCTGCGAGGCGGGCTTTCCTAGCTTAATAACAAAGACGGGACTTCGTCTCTGCGAGGCGGGCTTTCCTAGCTTAATAACAAAGCCGGGACTTCGTCTCTGCGAGGCGGGCTTTCCTAGCTTAATAACAAAGACGGGACTTCGTCTCTGCGAGGCAGGCTTTCCTAGCTTAATAACAAAGCCGGGACTTCGTCTCTGCGAGGCGGGCTTTCCTAGCTTAATAACAAAGCCGGGACTTTGTCTCTGCGAGGCGGGCTTTCCTAGCTTAATAACAAAGCCGGGACTTCGTCTCTGCGAGGCGGGCTTTCCTAGCTTAATAACAAAGACGGGACTTCGTCTCTGCGAGGCGGGCTTTCCTAGCTTAATAACAAAGCCGGGACTTCGTCTCTGCGAGGCGGGCTTTCCTAGCTTAATAACAAAGACGAGACTTCGTCTCTGCGAGGCGGGCTTTCCTAGCTTAATAACAAAGCCGGGACTTCGTCTCTGCGAGGCGGGCTTTCCTAGCTTAATAACACAGACGGGACTTCGTCTCTGCGAGGAGGGCTTTCCTAGCTTAATAACACAGACGGGACTTCGTCTCTGCGAGGCGGGCTTTCCTAGCTTAATAACAAAGCCGGGACTTCGTCTCTGCGAGGCGGGCTTTCCTAGCTTAATAACAAAGACGGGACTTCGTCTCTGCGAGGCGGGCTTTCCTAGCTTAATAACACAGACGGGACTTCGTCTCTGCGAGGCGGGCTTTCCTAGCTTAATAACAAAGCCGGGACTTCGTCTCTGCGAGGCGGGCTTTCCTAGCTTAATAACAAAGACGGGACTTCGTCTCTGCGAGGCGGGCTTTCCTAGCTTAATAACAAAGACGGGACTTCGTCTCTGCGAGGCGGGCTTTCCTAGCTTAATAACAAAGCCGGGACTTCGTCTCTGCGAGGCAGGCTTTCCTAGCTTAATAACAAAGCCGGGACTTCGTCTCTGCGAGGCGGGCTTTCCTAGCTTAATAACAAAGACGGGACTTCGTCTCTGCGAGGCGGGCTTTCCTAGCTTAATAACAAAGCCGGGACTTCGTCTCTGCGAGGCAGGCTTTCCTAGCTTAATACCAAAGCCGGGACTTCGTCTCTGCGAGGCAGGCTTTCCTAGCTTAATAACAAAGCCAGGACTTCGTCTCTGCGAGGCGGGCTTTCCTAGCTTAATAACAAAGCCGGGACTTCGTCTCTGCGAGGCGGGCTTTCCTAGCTTAATAACAAAGCCGGGACTTCGTCTCTGTGAGGCGGGCTTTCCTAGCTTAATAACAAAGATGGGACTTCGTATCTGCGAGGCGGGCTTTCCTAGCTTAATAACAAAGACGGGACTTCGTTTCTGCGAGGCGGGCTTTCCTAGCTTAATAACAAAGCCGGGACTTCGTCTCTGCGAGGCGGGCTTTCCTAGCTTAATAACAAAGACGGGACTTCGTCTCTGCGAGGCGGGCTTTCCTAGCTTAATAACAAAGCCGGGACTTCGTCTCTGCGAGGCGGGCTTTCCTAGCTTAATAACAAAGCCGGGACTTCGTCTCTGCGAGGCGGGCTTTCCTAGCTTAATAACAAAGCCGGGACTTCGTCTCTGCGAGGCAGGCTTTCCTAGCTTAATAACAAAGACGGGACTTCGTCTCTGCGAGGCGGGCTTTCCTAGCTTAATAACAAAGACGGGACTTCGTCTCTGCGAGGCGGGCTTTCCTAGCTTAATAACAAAGACGGGACTTCGTCTCTGCGAGGCGGGCTTTCCTAGCTTAATAACAAAGCCGGGACTTCGTCTCTGCGAGGCGGGCTTTCCTAGCTTAATAACAAAGACGAGACTTCGTCTCTGCGAGGCGGGCTTTCCTAGCTTAATAACAAAGCCGGGACTTCGTCTCTGCGAGGCGGGCTTTCCTAGCTTAATAATACAGACGGGACTTCGTCTCTGCGAGGAGGGCTTTCCTAGCTTAATAACACAGACGGGACTTCGTCTCTGCGAGGCGGGCTTTCCTAGCTTAATAACAAAGCCGGGACTTCGTCTCTGCGAGGCGGGCTTTCCTAGCTTAATAACAAAGACGGGACTTCGTCTCTGCGAGGCGGGCTTTCCTAGCTTAATAACAAAGACGGGACTTCGTCTCTGCGAGGCACGCTTTCCTAGCTTAATAACAAAGCCGGGACTTCGTCTCTGCGAGGCGGGCTTTCCTAGCTTAATAACAAAGCCGGGATTTCGTCTCTGCGAGGCGGGCTTTCCTAGCTTAATAACAAAGCCGGGACTTCGTCTCTGCGAGGCGGGCTTTCCTAGCTTAATAACAAAGCCGGGACTTCGTCTCTGCGAGGCGGGCTTTCCTAGCTTAATAACAAAGATGGGACTTCGTATCTGCGAGGCGGGCTTTCCTAGCTTAATAACAAAGACGGGACTTCGTTTCTGCGAGGCGGGCTTTCCTAGCTTAATAACAAAGACGGGACTTCGTTTCTGCGAGGCGGGCTTTCCTAGCTTAATAACAAAGCCGGGACTTCGTCTCTGCGAGGCGGGCTTTCCTAGCTTAATAACAAAGACGGGACTTCGTCTCTGCGAGGCGGGCTTTCCTAGCTTAATAACAAAGCCGGGACTTCGTCTCTGCGAGGCGGGCTTTCCTAGCTTAATAACAAAGCCGGGACTTCGTCTCTGCGAGGCGGGCTTTCCTAGCTTAATAACAAAGCCGGGACTTCGTCTCTGCGAGGCAGGCTTTCCTAACTTAATAACAAAGACGGGACTTCGTCTCTGCGAGGCGGGCTTTCCTAGCTTAATAACAAAGACGGGACTTCGTCTCTGCGAGGCGGGCTTTCCTAGCTTAATAACAAAGACGGGACTTCGTCTCTGCGAGGCGGGCTTTCCTAGCTTAATAACAAAGCCGGGACTTCGTCTCTGCGAGGCAGGCTTTCCTAGCTTAATAACAAAGACGGGACTTCGTCTCTGCGAGGCGGGCTTTCCTAGCTTAATAACAAAGACGGGACTTCGTCTCTGCGAGGCGGGCTTTCCTAGCTTAATAACAAAGACGGGACTTCGTCTCTGCGAGGCGGGCTTTCCTAGCTTAATAACAAAGCCGGGACTTCGTCTCTGCGAGGCGGGCTTTCCTAGCTTAATAACAAAGACGAGACTTCGTCTCTGCGAGGCGGGCTTTCCTAGCTTAATAACAAAGCCGGGACTTCGTCTCTGCGAGGCGGGCTTTCCTAGCTTAATAACACAGACGGGACTTCGTCTCTGCGAGGAGGGCTTTCCTAGCTTAATAACACAGACGGGACTTCGTCTCTGCGAGGCGGGCTTTCCTAGCTTAATAACAAAGCCGGGACTTCGTCTCTGCGAGGCGGGCTTTCCTAGCTTAATAACAAAGACGGGACTTCGTCTCTGCGAGGCGGGCTTTCCTAGCTTAATAACAAAGACGGGACTTCGTCTCTGCGAGGCAGGCTTTCCTAGCTTAATAACAAAGCCGGGACTTCGTCTCTGCGAGGCGGGCTTTCCTAGCTTAATAACAAAGCCGGGACTTCGTCTCTGCGAGGCGGGCTTTCCTAGCTTAATAACAAAGCCGGGACTTCGTCTCTGCGAGGCGGGCTTTCCTAGCTTAATAACAAAGACGGGACTTCGTCTCTGCGAGGCGGGCTTTCCTAGCTTAATAACAAAGACGGGACTTCGTCTCTGCGAGGCGGGCTTTCCTAGCTTAATAACAAAGATGGGACATCGTCTCTGCGAGGCGGGCTTTCCTAGCTTAATAACAAAGCCGGGACTTCGTCTCTGCGAGGCGGGCTTTCCTAGCTTAATAACAAAGCCGGGACTTCGTCTCTGCGAGGCGGGCTTTCCTAGCTTAATAACAAAGACGGGACTTCGTCTCTGCGAGGCGGGCTTTCCTAGCTTAATAACAAAGACGGGACTTCGTCTCTTGCGAGGCGGGCTTTCCTAGCTTAATAACAAAGACGGGACTTCGTCTCTGCGAGGCGGGCTTTCCTAGCTTAATAACAAAGACGGGACTTCGTCTCTGCGAGGCGGGCTTTCCTAGCTTAATAACAAAGACGGGACTTCGTCTCTGCGAGGCGGGCTTTCCTAGCTTAATAACAAAGCCGGGACTTCGTCTCTGCGAGGCGGGCTTTCCTAGCTTAATAACAAAGACGAGACTTCGTCTCTGCGAGGCGGGCTTTCCTAGCTTAATAACAAAGCCGGGACTTCGTCTCTGCGAGGCGGGCTTTCCTAGCTTAATAACACAGACGGGACTTCGTCTCTGCGAGGAGGGCTTTCCTAGCTTAATAACACAGACGGGACTTCGTCTCTGCGAGGCGGGCTTTCCTAGCTTAATAACAAAGCCGGGACTTCGTCTCTGCGAGGCGGGCTTTCCTAGCTTAATAACAAAGACGGGACTTCGTCTCTGCGAGGCGGGCTTTCCTAGCTTAATAACAAAGACGGGACTTCGTCTCTGCGAGGCAGGCTTTCCTAGCTTAATAACAAAGCCGGGACTTCGTCTCTGCGAGGCGGGCTTTCCTAGCTTAATAACAAAGCCGGGACTTCGTCTCTGCGAGGCGGGCTTTCCTAGCTTAATAACAAAGCCGGGACTTCGTCTCTGCGAGGCGGGCTTTCCTAGCTTAATAACAAAGACGGGACTTCGTCTCTGCGAGGCGGGCTTTCCTAGCTTAATAACAAAGACGGGACTTCGTCTCTGCGAGGCGGGCTTTCCTAGCTTAATAACAAAGATGGGACATCGTCTCTGCGAGGCGGGCTTTCCTAGCTTAATAACAAAGCCGGGACTTCGTCTCTGCGAGGCGGGCTTTCCTAGCTTAATAACAAAGCCGGGACTTCGTCTCTGCGAGGCGGGCTTTCCTAGCTTAATAACAAAGACGGGACTTCGTCTCTGCGAGGCGGGCTTTCCTAGCTTAATAACAAAGCCAGGACTTCGTCTCTGCGAGGCGGGCTTTCCTAGCTTAATAACAAAGCCGGGACTTCGTCTCTGCGAGGCAGGCTTTCCTAGCTTAATAACAAAGCCGGGACTTCGTCTCTGCGAGGCGGGCTTTCCTAGCTTAATAACAAAGACGGGACTTCGTCTCTGCGAGGCGGGCTTTCCTAGCTTAATAACAAAGCCGGGACTTCGTCTCTGCGAGGCAGGCTTTCCTAGCTTAATACCAAAGCCGGGACTTCGTCTCTGCTAGGCGGGCTTTCCTAGCTTAATAACAAAGACGGGACTTCGTATCTACGAGGCGGGCTTTCCTAGCTTAATAACAAAGACGGGACTTCGTTTCTGCGAGGCGGGCTTTCCTAGCTTAATAACAAAGCCGGGACTTCGTCTCTGCGAGGCGGGCTTTCCTAGCTTAATAACAAAGACGGGACTTCGTCTCTGCGAGGCATGGCTTTCCTAGCTTAATAACAAAGCCGGGACTTCGTCTCTGCGAGGCGGGCTTTCCTAGCTTAATAACAAAGCCGGGACTTCGTCTCTGCGAGGCGGGCTTTCCTAGCTTAATAACAAAGACGGGACTTCGTCTCTGCGAGGCGGCTTTCCTAGCTTAATAACAAAGCCGGGACTTCGTCTCTGCGAGGCGGGCTTTCCTAGCTTAATAACAAAGCCGGGACTTCGTCTCTGCGAGGCGGGCTTTCCTAGCTTAATAACAAAGATGGGACTTCGTATCTGCGAGGCGGGCTTTCCTAGCTTAATAACAAAGACGGGACTTCGTTTCTGCGAGGCGTGCTTTCCTAGCTTAATAACAAAGACGGGACTTCGTTTCTGCGAGGCGGGCTTTCCTAGCTTAATAACAAAGCAGGGACTTCGTCTCTGCGAGGCGGGCTTTCCTAGCTTAATAACAAAGACGGGACTTCGTCTCTGCGAGGCGGGCTTTCCTAGCTTAATAACAAAGCCGGGACTTCGTCTCTGCGAGGCGGGCTTTCCTAGCTTAATAACAAAGCCGGGACTTCGTCTCTGCGAGGCGGGCTTTCCTAGCTTAATAACAAAGCCGGGACTTCGTCTCTGCGAGGCAGGCTTTCCTAGCTTAATAACAAAGACGGGACTTCGTCTCTGCGAGGCGGGCTTTCCTAGCTTAATAACAAAGACGGGACTTCGTCTCTGCGAGGCGGGCTTTCCTAGCTTAATAACAAAGACGGGGACTTCGTCTCTGCGAGGCGGGCTTTCCTAGCTTAATAACAAAGCCGGGACTTCGTCTCTGCGAGGCAGGCTTTCCTAGCTTAATAACAAAGACGGGACTTCGTCTCTGCGAGGCGGGCTTTCCTAGCTTAATAACAAAGACGGGACTTCGTCTCTGCGAGGCGGGCTTTCCTAGCTTAATAACAAAGACGGGACTTCGTCTCTGCGAGGCGGGCTTTCCTAGCTTAATAACAAAGCCGGGACTTCGTCTCTGCGAGGCGGGCTTTCCTAGCTTAATAACAAAGACGAGACTTCGTCTCTGCGAGGGCGGGCTTTCCTAGCTTAATAACAAAGCCGGGACTTCGTCTCTGCGAGGCGGGCTTTCCTAGCTTAATAACACAGACGGGACTTCGTCTCTGCGAGGAGGGCTTTCCTAGCTTAATAACACAGACGGGACTTCGTCTCTGCAAGGCGGGCTTTCCTAGCTTAATAACAAAGCCGGGACTTCGTCTCTGCGAGGCGGGCTTTCCTAGCTTAATAACAAAGACGGGACTTCGTCTCTGCGAGGCGGGCTTTCCTAGCTTAATAACAAAGACGGGACTTCGTCTCTGCGAGGCAGGCTTTCCTAGCTTAATAACAAAGCCGGGACTTCGTCTCTGCGAGGCGGGCTTTCCTAGCTTAATAACAAAGCCGGGACTTCGTCTCTGCGAGGCGGGCTTTCCTAGCTTAATAACAAAGCGGGACTTCGTCTCTGCGAGGCGGGCTTTCCTAGCTTAATAACAAAGACGGGACTTCGTCTCTGCGAGGCGGGCTTTCCTAGCTTAATAACAAAGACGGGACTTCGTCTCTGCGAGGCGGGCTTTCCTAGCTTAATAACAAAGCCGGGACTTCGTCTCTGCGAGGCGGGGCCTTTCCTAGCTTAATAACAAAGCCGGGACTTCGTCTCTGCGAGGCGGGCTTTCCTAGCTTAATAACAAAGCCGGGACTTCGTCTCTGCGAGGCGGGCTTTCCTAGCTTAATAACAAAGACGGGACTTCGTCTCTGCGAGGCGGGCTTTCCTAGCTTAATAACAAAGACGAGACTTCGTCTCTGCGAGGCGGGCTTTCCTAGCTTAATAACAAAGCCGGGACTTCGTCTCTGCGAGGCGGGCTTTCCTAGCTTAATAACACAGACGGGACTTCGTCTCTGCGAGGAGGGCTTTCCTAGCTTAATAACACAGACGGGACTTCGTCTCTGCGAGGCGGGCTTTCCTAGCTTAATAACAAAGCCGGGACTTCGTCTCTGCGAGGCGGGCTTTCCTAGCTTAATAACAAAGACGGGACTTCGTCTCTGCGAGGCGGGCTTTCCTAGCTTAATAACAAAGACGGGACTTCGTCTCTGCGAGGCGGGCTTTCCTAGCTTAATAACAAAGACGGGACTTCGTTTCTGCGAGGCGGGCTTTCCTAGCTTAATAACAAAGCCGGGACTTCGTCTCTGCGAGGCGGGCTTTCCTAGCTTAATAACAAAGACGGGACTTCGTCTCTGCGAGGCGGGCTTTCCTAGCTTAATAACAAAGCCGGGACTTCGTCTCTGCGAGGCGGGCTTTCCTAGCTTAATAACAAAGCCGGGACTTCGTCTCTGCGAGGCGGGCTTTCCTAGCTTAATAACAAAGCCGGGACTTCGTCTCTGCGAGGCGGGCTTTCCTAGCTTAATAACAAAGACGGGACTTCGTCTCTGCGAGGCGGGCTTTCCTAGCTTAATAACAAAGCCGGGACTTCGTCTCTGCGAGGCGGGCTTTCCTAGCTTAATAACAAAGACGGGACTTCGTCTCTGCGAGGCGGGCTTTCCTAGCTTAATAACAAAGACGGGACTTCGTCTCTGCGAGGCGGGCTTTCCTAGCTTAATAACAAAGCCGGGACTTCGTCTCTGCGAGGCGGGCTTTCCTAGCTTAATAACAAAGCCGGGACTTCGTCTCTGCGAGGCGGGCTTTCCTAGCTTAATAACAAAGCCGGGACTTCGTCTCTGCGAGGCGGGCTTTCCTAGCTTAATAACAAAGCCGGGACTTCGTCTCTGCGAGGCGGGCTTTCCTAGCTTAATAACAAAGACAGGACTTCGTCTCTGCGAGGCGGGCTTTCCTAGCTTAATAACAAAGATGGGACATCGTCTCTGCGAGGCGGGCTTTCCAAGCTTAATAACAAAGACGGGACTTCGTCTCTGCGAGGCGGGCTTTCCTAGCTTAATAACAAAGACGGGACTTCGTCTCTGCGAGGCGGGCTTTCCTAGCTTAATAACAAAGCCGGGACTTCGTCTCTGCGAGGCGGGCTTTCCTAGCTTAATAACAAAGCCGGGACTTCGTCTCTGCGAGGCGGGCTTTCCTAGCTTAATAACAAAGCCGGGACTTCGTCTCTGCGAGGCGGGCTTTCCTAGCTTAATAACAAAGACGGGACTTCGTCTCTGCGAGGCGGGCTTTCCTAGCTTAATAACAAAGCCAGGACTTCGTCTCTGCGAGGCGGGCTTTCCTAGCTTAATAACAAAGCCGGGACTTCGTCTCTGCGAGGCGGGCTTTCCTAGCTTAATAACAAAGACGGGACTTCGTCTCTGCGAGGCGGGCTTTCCTAGCTTAATAACAAAGCCGGGACTTCGTCTCTGCGAGGCAGGCTTTCCTAGCTTAATAACAAAGACGGGACTTCGTCTCTGCGAGGCGGCTTTCTAGCTTAATAACAAAGACGGGACTTCGTCTCTGCGAGGCGGGCTTTCCTAGCTTAATAACAAAGACGGGACTTCGTCTCTGCGAGGCGGGGCTTTCCTAGCTTAATAACAAAGCCGGGACTTCGTCTCTGCGAGGCGGGCTTTCCTAGCTTAATAACAAAGACGAGACTTCGTCTCTGCGAGGCGGGCTTTCCTAGCTTAATAACAAAGCCGGGACTTCGTCTCTGCGAGCGGGCTTTCCTAGCTTAATAACACAGACGGGACTTCGTCTCTGCGAGGAGGGCTTTCCTAGCTTAATAACACAGACGGGACTTCGTCTCTGCGAGGCGGGCTTTCCTAGCTTAATAACAAAGCCGGGACTTCGTCTCTGCGAGGCGGGCTTTCCTAGCTAAATAACAAAGACGGGACTTCGTCTCTGCGAGGCGGGCTTTCCTAGCTTAATAACAAAGACGGGACTTCGTCTCTGCGAGGGCAGGCTTTCCTAGCTTAATAACAAAGCCGGGACTTCGTCTCTGCGAGGCGGGCTTTCCTAGCTTAATAACAAAGCCGGGACTTCGTCTCTGCGAGGCGGGCTTTCCTAGCTTAATAACAAAGACGGGACTTCGTCTCTGCGAGGCGGGCTTTCCTAGCTTAATAACAAAGACGGGACTTCGTCTCTGCGAGGCGGGCTTTCCTAGCTTAATAACAAAGCCGGGACTTCGTCTCTGCGAGGCGGGCTTTCCTAGCTTAATAACAAAGACGAGACTTCGTCTCTGCGAGGCGGGCTTTCCTAGCTTAATAACAAAGCCGGGACTTCGTCTCTGCGAGGCGGGCTTTCCTAGCTTAATAACACAGACGGGACTTCGTCTCTGCGAGGAGGGCTTTCCTAGCTTAATAACACAGACGGGACTTCGTCTCTGCGAGGCGGGCCTTTCCTAGCTTAATAACAAAGCCGGGACTTCGTCTCTGCGAGGCGGGCTTTCCTAGCTTAATAACAAAGACGGGACTTCGTCTCTGCGAGGCGGGCTTTCCTAGCTTAATAACACAGACGGGACTTCGTCTCTGCGAGGCAGGCTTTCCTAGCTTAATACCAAAGCCGGGACTTCGTCTCTGCGAGGCGGGCTTTCCTAGCTTAATAACAAAGATGGGACTTCGTATCTGCGAGGCGGGCTTTCCTAGCTTAATAACAAAGACGGGACTTCGTTTCTGCGAGGCGGGCTTTCCTAGCTTAATAACAAAAAGCCGGACTTCGTCTCTGCGAGGCGGGCTTTCTAGCTAATAACAAAGACGGGACTTCGTCTCTGCGAGTCGGGCTTTCCTAGCTTAATAACAAAGCCGGGACTTCGTCTCTGCGAGGCGGGCTTTCCTAGCTTAATAACAAAGCCGGGACTTCGTCTCTGCGAGGCGGGCTTTCCTAGCTTAATAACAAAGCCGGGACTTCGTCTCTGCGAGGCGGGCTTTCCTAGCTTAATAACAAAGACGGGACTTCGTCTCTGCGAGGCGGGCTTTCCTAGCTTAATAACAAAGACGGGACTTCGTCTCTGCGAGGCGGGCTTTCCTAGCTTAATAACAAAGACGGGACTTCGTCTCTGCGAGGCGGGCTTTCCTAGCTTAATAACAAAGCCGGGACTTCGTCTCTGCGAGGCGGGCTTTCCTAGCTTAATAACAAAGCCGGGACTTCGTCTCTGCGAGGCGGGCTTTCCTAGCTTAATAACAAAGACAGGACTTCGTCTCTGCGAGGCGGGCTTTCCTAGCTTAATAACAAAGACGGGACTTCGTCTCTGCGAGGCGGGCTTTCCTAGCTTAATAACAAAGCCGGGACTTCGTCTCTGCGAGGCAGGCTTTCCTAGCTTAATAACAAAGCCGGGACTTCGTCTCTGCGAGGCGGGCTTTCCTAGCTTAATAACAAAGATGGGACTTCGTATCTGCGAGGCGGGCTTTCCTAGCTTAATAACAAAGACGGGACTTCGTTTCTGCGAGGCGGGCTTTCCTAGCTTAATAACAAAGCCGGGACTTCGTCTCTGCGAGGCGGGCTTTCCTAGCTTAATAACAAAGACGGGACTTCGTCTCTGCGAGGCGGGCTTTCCTAGCTTAATAACAAAGCCGGGACTTCGTCTCTGCGAGGCGGGCTTTCCTAGCTTAATAACAAAGCCGGGACTTCGTCTCTGCGAGGCGGGCTTTCCTAGCTTAATAACAAAGCCGGGACTTCGTCTCTGCGAGGCAGGCTTTCCTAGCTTAATAACAAAGACGGGACTTCGTCTCTGCGAGGCGGGCTTTCCTAGCTTAATAACAAAGACGGGACTTCGTCTCTGCGAGGCGGGCTTTCCTAGCTTAATAACAAAGACGGGACTTCGTCTCTGCGAGGCGGGCTTTCCTAGCTTAATAACAAAGCCGGGACTTCGTCTCTGCGAGGCGGGCTTTCCTAGCTTAATAACAAAGACGAGACTTCGTCTCTGCGAGGCGGGCTTTCCTAGCTTAATAACAAAGCCGGGACTTCGTCTCTGCGAGGCGGGCTTTCCTAGCTTAATAACACAGACGGGACTTCGTCTCTGCGAGGAGGGCTTTCCTAGCTTAATAACACAGACGGGACTTCGTCTCTGCGAGGCGGGCTTTCCTAGCTTAATAACAAAGCCGGGACTTCGTCTCTGCGAGGCGGGCTTTCCTAGCTTAATAACAAAGACGGGACTTCGTCTCTGCGAGGCGGGCTTTCCTAGCTTAATAACAAAGACGGGACTTCGTCTCTGCGAGGCAGGCTTTCCTAGCTTAATAACAAAGCCGGGACTTCGTCTCTGCGAGGCGGGCTTTCCTAGCTTAATAACAAAGCCGGGACTTCGTCTCTGCGAGGCGGGCTTTCCTAGCTTAATAACAAAGCCGGGACTTCGTCTCTGCGAGGCGGGCTTTCCTAGCTTAATAACAAAGACGGGACTTCGTCTCTGCGAGGCGGGCTTTCCTAGCTTAATAACAAAGACGGGACTTCGTCTCTGCGAGGCGGGCTTTCCTAGCTTAATAACAAAGCCGGGACTTCGTCTCTGCGAGGCGGGCTTTCCTAGCTTAATAACAAAGCCGGGACTTCGTCTCTGCGAGGCGGGCTTTCCTAGCTTAATAACAAAGCCGGGACTTCGTCTCTGCGAGGCGGGCTTTCCTAGCTTAATAACAAAGACGGGACTTCGTCTCTGCGAGGCGGGCTTTCCTAGCTTAATAACAAAGCCAGGACTTCGTCTCTGCGAGGCGGGCTTTCCTAGCTTAATAACAAAGCCGGGACTTCGTCTCTGCGAGGCAGGCTTTCCTAGCTTAATAACAAAGCCGGGACTTCGTCTCTGCGAGGCGGGCTTTCCTAGCTTAATAACAAAGACGGGACTTCGTCTCTGCGAGGCGGGCTTTCCTAGCTTAATAACAAAGCCGGGACTTCGTCTCTGCGAGGCAGGCTTTCCTAGCTTAATACCAAAGCCGGGACTTCGTCTCTGCGAGGCGGGCTTTCCTAGCTTAATAACAAAGATGGGACTTCGTATCTGCGAGGCGGGCTTTCCTAGCTTAATAACAAAGACGGGACTTCGTTTCTGCGAGGCGGGCTTTCCTAGCTTAATAACAAAGCCGGGACTTCGTCTCTGCGAGGCTGGCTTTCCTAGCTTAATAACAAAGACGGGACTTCGTCTCTGCGAGGCGGGCTTTCCTAGCTTAATAACAAAGCCGGGACTTCGTCTCTGCGAGGCGGGCTTTCCTAGCTTAATAACAAAGCCGGGACTTCGTCTCTGCGAGGCGGGCTTTCCTAGCTTAATAACAAAGCCGGGACTTCGTCTCTGCGAGGCGGGCTTTCCTAGCTTAATAACAAAGACAGGACTTCGTCTCTGCGAGGCGGGCTTTCCTAGCTTAATAACAAAGATGGGACATCGTCTCTGCGAGGCGGGCTTTCCTAGCTTAATAACAAAGACGGGACTTCGTCTCTGCGAGGCGGGCTTTCCTAGCTTAATAACAAAGACGGGACTTCGTCTCTGCGAGGCGGGCTTTCCTAGCTTAATAACAAAGCCGGGACTTCGTCTCTGCGAGGCGGGCTTTCCTAGCTTAATAACAAAGCCGGGACTTCGTCTCTGCGAGGCGGGCTTTCCTAGCTTAATAACAAAGCCGGGACTTCGTCTCTGCGAGGCGGGCTTTCCTAGCTTAATAACAAAGACGGGACTTCGTCTCTGCGAGGCGGGCTTTCCTAGCTTAATAACAAAGCCAGGACTTCGTCTCTGCGAGGCGGGCTTTCCTAGCTTAATAACAAAGCCGGGACTTCGTCTCTGCGAGGCGGGCTTTCCTAGCTTAATAACAAAGACGGGACTTCGTCTCTGCGAGGCGGGCTTTCCTAGCTTAATAACAAAGCCGGGACTTCGTCTCTGCGAGGCAGGCTTTCCTAGCTTAATAACAAAGACGGGACTTCGTCTCTGCGAGGCGGGCTTTCCTAGCTTAATAACAAAGACGGGACTTCGTCTCTGCGAGGCGGGCTTTCCTAGCTTAATAACAAAGACGGGACTTCGTCTCTGCGAGGCGGGCTTTCCTAGCTTAATAACAAAGCCGGGACTTCGTCTCTGCGAGGCGGGCTTTCCTAGCTTAATAACAAAGACGAGACTTCGTCTCTGCGAGGCGGGCTTTCCTAGCTTAATAACAAAGCCGGGACTTCGTCTCTGCGAGGCGGGCTTTCCTAGCTTAATAACACAGACGGGACTTCGTCTCTGCGAGGAGGGCTTTCCTAGCTTAATAACACAGACGGGACTTCGTCTCTGCGAGGCGGGCTTTCCTAGCTTAATAAAAAAACCGGGACTTCGTCTCTGCGAGGCTGGCTTTCCTAGCTTAATAACAAAGACGGGACTTCGTCTCTGCGAGGCGGGCTTTCCTAGCTTAATAACAAAGCCGGGACTTCGTCTCTGCGAGGCGGGCTTTCCTAGCTTAATAACAAAGCCGGGACTTCGTCTCTGCGAGGCGGGCTTTCCTAGCTTAATAACAAAGCCGGGACTTCGTCTCTGCGAGGCGGGCTTTCCTAGCTTAATAACAAAGACAGGACTTCGTCTCTGCGAGGCGGGCTTTCCTAGCTTAATAACAAAGATGGGACATCGTCTCTGCGAGGCGGGCTTTCCTAGCTTAATAACAAAGACGGGACTTCGTCTCTGCGAGGCGGGCTTTCCTAGCTTAATAACAAAGACGGGACTTCGTCTCTGCGAGGCGGGCTTTCCTAGCTTAATAACAAAGCCGGGACTTCGTCTCTGCGAGGCGGGCTTTCCTAGCTTAATAACAAAGCCGGGACTTCGTCTCTGCGAGGCGGGCTTTCCTAGCTTAATAACAAAGCCGGGACTTCGTCTCTGCGAGGCGGGCTTTCCTAGCTTAATAACAAAGACGGGACTTCGTCTCTGCGAGGCGGGCTTTCCTAGCTTAATAACAAAGCCAGGACTTCGTCTCTGCGAGGCGGGCTTTCCTAGCTTAATAACAAAGCCGGGACTTCGTCTCTGCGAGGCGGGCTTTCCTAGCTTAATAACAAAGACGGGACTTCGTCTCTGCGAGGCGGGCTTTCCTAGCTTAATAACAAAGCCGGGACTTCGTCTCTGCGAGGCAGGCTTTCCTAGCTTAATAACAAAGACGGGACTTCGTCTCTGCGAGGCGGGCTTTCCTAGCTTAATAACAAAGACGGGACTTCGTCTCTGCGAGGCGGGCTTTCCTAGCTTAATAACAAAGACGGGACTTCGTCTCTGCGAGGCGGGCTTTCCTAGCTTAATAACAAAGCCGGGACTTCGTCTCTGCGAGGCGGGCTTTCCTAGCTTAATAACAAAGACGAGACTTCGTCTCTGCGAGGCGGGCTTTCCTAGCTTAATAACAAAGCCGGGACTTCGTCTCTGCGAGGCGGGCTTTCCTAGCTTAATAACACAGACGGGACTTCGTCTCTGCGAGGAGGGCTTTCCTAGCTTAATAACACAGACGGGACTTCGTCTCTGCGAGGCGGGCTTTCCTAGCTTAATAACAAAGCCGGGACTTCGTCTCTGCGAGGCTGGCTTTCCTAGCTTAATAACAAAGACGGGACTTCGTCTCTGCGAGGCGGGCTTTCCTAGCTTAATAACAAAGCCGGGACTTCGTCTCTGCGAGGCGGGCTTTCCTAGCTTAATAACAAAGCCGGGACTTCGTCTCTGCGAGGCGGGCTTTCCTAGCTTAATAACAAAGACGGGACTTCGTCTCTGCGAGGCGAACTTTCCTAGCTTAATAACAAAGACGGGACTTCGTCTCTGCGAGGCGGGCTTTCCTAGCTTAATAACAAAGCCGGGACTTCGTCTCTGCGAGGCGGGCTTTCCTAGCTTAATAACAAAGCCGGGACTTCGTCTCTGCGAGGCGGGCTTTCCTAGCTTAATAACAAAGCCGGGACTTCGTCTCTGCGAGGCGGGCTTTCCTAGCTTAATAACAAAGACGGGACTTCGTCTCTGCGAGGCGGGATTTCCTAGCTTAATAACAAAGCCAGGACTTCGTCTCTGCGAGGCGGGCTTTCCTAGCTTAATAACAGAGCCGGGACTTCGTCTCTGCGAGGCAGGCTTTCCTAGCTTAATAACAAAGCCGGGACTTCGTCTCTGCGAGGCGGGCTTTCCTAGCTTAATAACAAAGACGGGACTTCGTCTCTGCGAGGCGGGCTTTCCTAGCTTAATAACAAAGCCAGGACTTCGTCTCTGCGAGGCGGGCTTTCCTAGCTTAATAACAAAGCCGGGACTTCGTCTCTGCGAGGCGGGCTTTCCTAGCTTAATAACAATGCCGGGACTTCGTCTCTGCGAGGCAGGCTTTCCTAGCTTAATAACAAAGCCGGGACTTCGTCTCTGCGAGGCGGGCTTTCCTAGCTTAATAACACAGACGGGACTTCGTCTCTGCGAGGCGGGCTTTCCTAGCTTAATAACAAAGACGGGACTTCGTCTCTGCGAGGCGGGCTTTCCTAGCTTAATAACAAAGCCGGAACTTCGTCTCTGCGAGGCGGGCTTTCCTAGCTTAATAACACAGACGGGACTTCGTCTCTGCGAGACGGGCTTTCCTAGCTTAATAACAAAGCCGGGACTTCGTCTCTGCGAGGCGGGCTTTCCTAGCTTAATAACAAAGCCGGGACTTCGTCTCTGCGAGGCGGGCTTTCCTAGCTTAATAACAAAGACGGGACTTCGTCTCTGCGAGGCAGGCTTTCCTAGCTTAATAACACAGACGGGACTTCGTCTCTGCGAGACGGGCTTTCCTAGCTTAATAACAAAGCCGGGACTTCGTCTCTGCGAGGCGGGCTTTCCTAGCTTAATAACAAAGCCAGGACTTCGTCTCTGCGAGGCGGGCTTTCCTAGCTTAATAACAAAGACGGGACTTCGTCTCTGCGAGGCAGGCTTTCCTAGCTTAATAACAAAGCCGGGACTTCGTCTCTGCGAGGCGGGCTTTCCTAGCTTAATAACAAAGCCGGGACTTCGTCTCTGCGAGGCGGGCTTTCCTAGCTTAATAACAAAGCCGGGACTTCGTCTCTGCGAGGCGGGCTTTCCTAGCTTAATAACAAAGACGGGACTTCGTCTCTGCGAGGCAGGCTTTCCTAGCTTAATAACACAGACGGGACTTCGTCTCTGCGAGACGGGCTTTCCTAGCTTAATAACAAAGCCGGGACTTCGTCTCTGCGAGGCGGGCTTTCCTAGCTTAATAACAAAGCCGGGACTTCGTCTCTGCGAGGCGGGCTTTCCTAGCTTAATAACAAAGACGGGACTTCGTCTCTGCGAGGCAGGCTTTCCTAGCTTAATAACAAAGCCGGGACTTCGTCTCTGCGAGGCGGGCTTTCCTAGCTTAATAACAAAGCCGGGACTTCGTCTCTGCGAGGCGGGCTTTCCTAGCTTAATAACAAAGCCGGGACTTCGTCTCTGCGAGGCGGGCTTTCCTAGCTTAATAACAAAGACGGGACTTCGTCTCTGCGAGGCGGGCTTTCCTAGCTTAATAACAAAGACGGGACTTCGTCTCTGCGAGGCAGGCTTTCCTAGCTTAATAACAAAGCCGGGACTTCGTCTCTGCGAGGCGGGCTTTCCTAGCTTAATAACAAAGCCGGGACTTCGTCTCTGCGAGGCGGGCTTTCCTAGCTTAATAACAAAGCCGGGACTTCGTCTCTGCGAGGCGGGCTTTCCTAGCTTAATAACAAAGACGGGACTTCGTCTCTGCGAGGCGGGCTTTCCTAGCTTAATAACAAAGCCAGGACTTCGTCTCTGCGAGGCGGGCTTTCCTAGCTTAATAACAAAGCCGGGACTTCGTCTCTGCGAGGCGGGCTTTCCTAGCTTAATAACAATGCCGGGACTTCGTCTCTGCGAGGCAGGCTTTCCTAGCTTAATAACAAAGCCGGGACTTCGTCTCTGCGAGGCGGGCTTTCCTAGCTTAATAACACAGACGGGACTTCGTCTCTGCGAGGCGGGCTTTCCTAGCTTAATAACAAAGACGGGACTTCGTCTCTGCGAGGCGGGCTTTCCTAGCTTAATAACAAAGCCGGGACTTCGTCTCTGCGAGGCGGGCTTTCCTAGCTTAATAACACAGACGGGACTTCGTCTCTGCGAGACGGGCTTTCCTAGCTTAATAACAAAGCCGGGACTTCGTCTCTGCGAGGCGGGCTTTCCTAGCTTAATAACAAAGCCGGGACTTCGTCTCTGCGAGGCGGGCTTTCCTAGCTTAATAACAAAGACGGGACTTCGTCTCTGCGAGGCAGGCTTTCCTAGCTTAATAACACAGACGGGACTTCGTCTCTGCGAGACGGGCTTTCCTAGCTTAATAACAAAGCCGGGACTTCGTCTCTGCGAGGCGGGCTTTCCTAGCTTAATAACAAAGCCAGGACTTCGTCTCTGCGAGGCGGGCTTTCCTAGCTTAATAACAAAGACGGGACTTCGTCTCTGCGAGGCAGGCTTTCCTAGCTTAATAACAAAGCCGGGACTTCGTCTCTGCGAGGCGGGCTTTCCTAGCTTAATAACAAAGCCGGGACTTCGTCTCTGCGAGGCGGGCTTTCCTAGCTTAATAACAAAGCCGGGACTTCGTCTCTGCGAGGCGGGCTTTCCAAGCTTAATAACAAAGACGGGACTTCGTCTCTGCGAGGCAGGCTTTCCTAGCTTAATAACACAGACGGGACTTCGTCTCTGCGAGACGGGCTTTCCTAGCTTAATAACAAAGCCGGGACTTCGTCTCTGCGAGGCGGGCTTTCCTAGCTTAATAACAAAGCCAGGACTTCGTCTCTGCGAGGCGGGCTTTCCTAGCTTAATAACAAAGACGGGACTTCGTCTCTGCGAGGCAGGCTTTCCTAGCTTAATAACAAAGCCGGGACTTCGTCTCTGCGAGGCGGGCTTTCCTAGCTTAATAACAAAGCCGGGACTTCGTCTCTGCGAGGCGGGCTTTCCTAGCTTAATAACAAAGCCGGGACTTCGTCTCTGCGAGGCGGGCTTTCCTAGCTTAATAACAAAGACGGGACTTCGTCTCTGCGAGGCGGGCTTTCCTAGCTTAATAACAAAGACGGGACTTCGTCTCTGCGAGGCGGGCTTTCCTAGCTTAATAACAAAGCCGGGACTTCGTCTCTGCGAGGCGGGCTTTCCTAGCTTAATAACAAAGCCGGGACTTCGTCTCTGCGAGGCGGGCTTTCCTAGCTTAATAACAAAGCCGGGACTTCGTCTCTGCGAGGCGGGCTTTCCTAGCTTAATAACAAAGCCGGGACTTCGTCTCTGCGAGGCGGGCTTTCCTAGCTTAATAACAAAGACAGGACTTCGTCTCTGCGAGGCGGGCTTTCCTAGCTTAATAACAAAGATGGGACATCGTCTCTGCGAGGCGGGCTTTCCTAGCTTAATAACAAAGCCGGGACTTCGTCTCTGCGAGGCGGGCTTTCCTAGCTTAATAACAAAGACGTTTGCGAGGCGGGCTTTCCTAGCTTAATAACAAAGACGAGACTTCGTCTCTGCGAGGCGGGCTTTCCTAGCTTAATAACAAAGCCGGGACTTCGTCTCTGCGAGGCGGGCTTTCCTAGCTTAATAACACAGACGGGACTTCGTCTCTGCGAGGCGGGCTTTCCTAGCTTAATAACAAAGCCGGGACTTCGTCTCTGCGAGGCGGGCTTTCCTAGCTTAATAACAAAGACGGGACTTCGTCTCTGCGAGGCGGGCTTTCCTAGCTTAATAACAAAGACGGGACTTCGTCTCTGCGAGGCAGGCTTTCCTAGCTTAATAACAAAGCCGGGACTTCGTCTCTGCGAGGCGGGCTTTCCTAGCTTAATAACAAAGCCGGGACTTCGTCTCTGCGAGGCGGGCTTTCCTAGCTTAATAACAAAGCCGGGACTTCGTCTCTGCGAGGCGGGCTTTCCTAGCTTAATAACAAAGACGGGACTTCGTCTCTGCGAGGCGGGCTTTCCTAGCTTAATAACAAAGACGGGACTTCGTCTCTGCGAGGCGGGCTTTCCTAGCTTAATAACAAAGCCGGGACTTCGTCTCTGCGAGGCGGGCTTTCCTAGCTTAATAACAAAGCCGGGACTTCGTCTCTGCGAGGCGGGCTTTCCTAGCTTAATAACAAAGACGGGACTTCGTCTCTGCGAGGCGGGCTTTCCTAGCTTAATAACAAAGACGGGACTTCGTCTCTGCGAGGCGGGCTTTCCTAGCTTAATAACAAAGCCAGGACTTCGTCTCTGCGAGGCGGGCTTTCCTAGCTTAATAACAAAGCCGGGACTTCGTCTCTGCGAGGCAGGCTTTCCTAGCTTAATAACAAAGCCGGGACTTCGTCTCTGCGAGGCGGGCTTTCCTAGCTTAATAACAAAGACGGGACTTCGTCTCTGCGAGGCGGGCTTTCCTAGCTTAATAACAAAGCCGGGACTTCGTCTCTGCGAGGCAGGCTTTCCTAGCTTAATACCAAAGCCGGGACTTCGTCTCTGCGAGGCGGGCTTTCCTAGCTTAATAACAAAGATGGGACTTCGTATCTGCGAGGCGGGCTTTCCTAGCTTAATAACAAAGACGGGACTTCGTTTCTGCGAGGCGGGCTTTCCTAGCTTAATAACAAAGACGGGACTTCGTCTCTGCGAGGCGGGCTTTCCTAGCTTAATAACAAAGACGGGACTTCGTCTCTGCGAGGCGGGCTTTCCTAGCTTAATAACAAAGCCGGGACTTCGTCTCTGCGAGGCGGGCTTTCCTAGCTTAATAACAAAGCCGGGATATCGTCTCTGCGAGGCGGGCTTTCCTAGCTTAATAACAAAGCCGGGACTTCGTCTCTGCGAGGCGGGCTTTCCTAGCTTAATAACAAAGACAGGACTTCGTCTCTGCGAGGCGGGCTTTCCTAGCTTAATAACAAAGATGGGACATCGTCTCTGCGAGGCGGGCTTTCCTAGCTTAATAACAAAGACGGGACTTCGTCTCTGCGAGGCGGGCTTTCCTAGCTTAATAACAAAGACGGGACTTCGTCTCTGCGAGGCGGGCTTTCCTAGCTTAATAAAAAAGCCGGGACTTCGTCTCTGCGAGGCGGGCTTTCCTAGCTTAATAACAAAGCCGGGACTTCGTCTCTGCGAGGCGGGCTTTCCTAGCTTAATAACAAAGCCGGGACTTCGTCTCTGCGAGGCGGGCTTTCCTAGCTTAATAACAAAGACGGGACTTCGTCTCTGCGAGGCGGGCTTTCCTAGCTTAATAACAAAGCCAGGACTTCGTCTCTGCGAGGCGGGCTTTCCTAGCTTAATAACAAAGCCGAGACTTCGTCTCTGCGAGGCGGGCTTTCCTAGCTTAATAACAAAGACGGGACTTCGTCTCTGCGAGGCGGGCTTTCCTAGCTTAATAACAAAGCCGGGACTTCGTCTCTGCGAGGCAGGCTTTCCTAGCTTAATAACAAAGACGGGACTTCGTCTCTGCGAGGCGGGCTTTCCTAGCTTAATAACAAAGACGGGACTTCGTCTCTGCGAGGCGGGCTTTCCTAGCTTAATAACAAAGACGGGACTTCGTCTCTGCGAGGCGGGCTTTCCTAGCTTAATAACAAAGCCGGGACTTCGTCTCTGCGAGGCGGGCTTTCCTAGCTTAATAACAAAGACGGGACTTCGTCTCTGCGAGGCGGGCTTTCCTAGCTTAATAACAAAGCCGGACTTCGTCTCTGCGAGGCGGGCTTTCCTAGCTTAATAACAAAGCCGAGACTTCGTCTCTGCGAGGCGGGCTTTCCTAGCTTAATAACAAAGACGGGACTTCGTCTCTGCGAGGCGGGCTTTCCTAGCTTAATAACAAAGCCGGGACTTCGTCTCTGCGAGGCAGGCTTTCCTAGCTTAATAACAAAGACGGGACTTCGTCTCTGCGAGGCGGGCTTTCCTAGCTTAATAACAAAGACGGGACTTCGTCTCTGCGAGGCGGGCTTTCCTAGCTTAATAACAAAGACGGGACTTCGTCTCTGCGAGGCGGGCTTTCCTAGCTTAATAACAAAGCCGGGACTTCGTCTCTGCGAGGCGGGCTTTCCTAGCTTAATAACAAAGACGAGACTTCGTCTCTGCGAGGCGGGCTTTCCTAGCTTAATAACAAAGCCGGGACTTCGTCTCTGCGAGGCGGGCTTTCCTAGCTTAATAACACAGACGGGACTTCGTCTCTGCGAGGAGGGCTTTCCTAGCTTAATAACACAGACGGGACTTCGTCTCTGCGAGGCGGGCTTTCCTAGCTTAATAACAAAGCCGGGACTTCGTCTCTGCGAGGCGGGCTTTCCTAGCTTAATAACAAAGACGGGACTTCGTCTCTGCGAGGCGGGCTTTCCTAGCTTAATAACAAAGACGGGACTTCGTCTCTGCGAGGCAGGCTTTCCTAGCTTAATAACAAAGCCGGGACTTCGTCTCCGCGAGGCGGGCTTTCCTAGCTTAATAACAAAGCCGGGACTTCGTCTCTGCGAGGCGGGCTTTCCTAGCTTAATAACAAAGCCGGGACTTCGTCTCTGCGAGGCGGGCTTTCCTAGCTTAATAACAAAGCCGGGACTTCGTCTCTGCGAGGCGGGCTTTCCTAGCTTAATAACACAGACGGGACTTCGTCTCTGCGAGGCGGGCTTTCCTAGCTTAATAACAAAGCCGGGACTTCGTCTCTGCGAGGCGGGCTTTCCTAGCTTAATAACAAAGACGGGACTTCGTCTCTGCGAGGCGGGCTTTCCTAGCTTAATAACAAAGACGGGACTTCGTCTCTGCGAGGCAGGCTTTCCTAGCTTAATAACAAAGCGGGACTTCGTCTCTGCGAGGCGGGCTTTCCTAGCTTAATAACAAAGACGGGACTTCGTCTCTGCGAGGCGGGCTTTCCTAGCTTAATAACAAAGCCGGGACTTCGTCTCTGCGAGGCGGCTTTCCTAGCTTAATAACAAAGCCGGGACTTCGTCTCTGCGAGGCGGGCTTTCCTAGCTTAATAACAAAGACGGGACTTCGTCTCTGCGAGGCGGGCTTTCCTAGCTTAATAACAAAGACGGGACTTCGTCTCTGCGAGGCGGGCTTTCCTAGCTTAATAACAAAGCCAGGACTTCGTCTCTGCGAGGCGGGCTTTCCTAGCTTAATAACAAAGCCGGGACTTCGTCTCTGCGAGGCAGGCTTTCCTAGCTTAATAACAAAGCCGGGACTTCGTCTCTGCGAGGCGGGCTTTCCTAGCTTAATAACAAAGACGGGACTTCGTCTCTGCGAGGCGGGCTTTCCTAGCTTAATAACAAAGCCGGGACTTCGTCTCTGCGAGGCAGGCTTTCCTAGCTTAATACCAAAGCCGGGACTTCGTCTCTGCGAGGCGGGCTTTCCTAGCTTAATAACAAAGATGGGACTTCGTATCTGCGAGGCGGGCTTTCCTAGCTTAATAACAAAGACGGGACTTCGTTTCTGCGAGGCGGGCTTTCCTAGCTTAATAACAAAGACGGGACTTCGTCTCTGCGAGGCGGGCTTTCCTAGCTTAATAACAAAGACGGGACTTCGTCTCTGCGAGGCGGGCTTTCCTAGCTTAATAACAAAGCCGGGACTTCGTCTCTGCGAGGCGGGCTTTCCTAGCTTAATAACAAAGCCGGGATATCGTCTCTGCGAGGCGGGCTTTCCTAGCTTAATAACAAAGCCGGGACTTCGTCTCTGCGAGGCGGGCTTTCCTAGCTTAATAACAAAGACAGGACTTCGTCTCTGCGAGGCGGGCTTTCCTAGCTTAATAACAAAGATGGGACATCGTCTCTGCGAGGCGGGCTTTCCTAGCTTAATAACAAAGACGGGACTTCGTCTCTGCGAGGCGGGGCTTTCCTAGCTTAATAACAAAGACGGACTTCGTCTCTGCGAGGCGGGCTTTCCTAGCTTAATAAAAAAAGCCGGGACTTCGTCTCTGCGAGGCGGGCTTTCCTAGCTTAATAACAAAGCCGGGACTTCGTCTCTGCGAGGCGGGCTTTCCTAGCTTAATAACAAAGCCGGGACTTCGTCTCTGCGAGGCGGGCTTTCCTAGCTTAATAACAAAGACGGGACTTCGTCTCTGCGAGGCGGGCTTTCCTAGCTTAATAACAAAGCCAGGACTTCGTCTCTGCGAGGCGGGCTTTCCTAGCTTAATAACAAAGCCGAGACTTCGTCTCTGCGAGGCGGGCTTTCCTAGCTTAATAACAAAGACGGGACTTCGTCTCTGCGAGGCGGGCTTTCCTAGCTTAATAACAAAGCCGGGACTTCGTCTCTGCGAGGCAGGCTTTCCTAGCTTAATAACAAAGACGGGACTTCGTCTCTGCGAGGCGGGCTTTCCTAGCTTAATAACAAAGACGGGACTTCGTCTCTGCGAGGCGGGCTTTCCTAGCTTAATAACAAAGACGGGACTTCGTCTCTGCGAGGCGGGCTTTCCTAGCTTAATAACAAAGCCGGGACTTCGTCTCTGCGAGGCGGGCTTTCCTAGCTTAATAACAAAGACGGGACTTCGTCTCTGCGAGGCGGGCTTTCCTAGCTTAATAACAAAGCCAGGACTTCGTCTCTGCGAGGCGGGCTTTCCTAGCTTAATAACAAAGCCGAGACTTCGTCTCTGCGAGGCGGGCTTTCCTAGCTTAATAACAAAGACGGGACTTCGTCTCTGCGAGGCGGGCTTTCCTAGCTTAATAACAAAGCCGGGACTTCGTCTCTGCGAGGCAGGCTTTCCTAGCTTAATAACAAAGACGGGACTTCGTCTCTGCGAGGCGGGCTTTCCTAGCTTAATAACAAAGACGGGACTTCGTCTCTGCGAGGCGGGCTTTCCTAGCTTAATAACAAAGACGGGACTTCGTCTCTGCGAGGCGGGCTTTCCTAGCTTAATAACAAAGCCGGGACTTCGTCTCTGCGAGGCGGGCTTTCCTAGCTTAATAACAAAGACGAGACTTCGTCTCTGCGAGGCGGGCTTTCCTAGCTTAATAACAAAGCCGGGACTTCGTCTCTGCGAGGCGGGCTTTCCTAGCTTAATAACACAGACGGGACTTCGTCTCTGCGAGGAGGGCTTTCCTAGCTTAATAACACAGACGGGACTTCGTCTCTGCGAGGCGGGCTTTCCTAGCTTAATAACAAAGCCGGGACTTCGTCTCTGCGAGGCGGGCTTTCCTAGCTTAATAACAAAGACGGGACTTCGTCTCTGCGAGGCGGGCTTTCCTAGCTTAATAACAAAGACGGGACTTCGTCTCTGCGAGGCAGGCTTTCCTAGCTTAATAACAAAGCCGGGACTTCGTCTCCGCGAGGCGGGCTTTCCTAGCTTAATAACAAAGCCGGGACTTCGTCTCTGCGAGGCGGGCTTTCCTAGCTTAATAACAAAGCCGGGACTTCGTCTCTGCGAGGCGGGCTTTCCTAGCTTAATAACAAAGCCGGGACTTCGTCTCTGCGAGGCGGGCTTTCCTAGCTTAATAACACAGACGGGACTTCGTCTCTGCGAGGAGGGCTTTCCTAGCTTAATAACACAGACGGGACTTCGTCTCTGCGAGGCGGGCTTTCCTAGCTTAATAACAAAGCCGGGACTTCGTCTCTGCGAGGCGGGCTTTCCTAGCTTAATAACAAAGACGGGACTTCGTCTCTGCGAGGCGGGCTTTCCTAGCTTAATAACAAAGACGGGACTTCGTCTCTGCGAGGCAGGCTTTCCTAGCTTAATAACAAAGCCGGGACTTCGTCTCTGCGAGGCGGGCTTTCCTAGCTTAATAACAAAGCCGGGACTTCGTCTCTGCGAGGCGGGCTTTCCTAGCTTAATAACAAAGCCGGGACTTCGTCTCTGCGAGGCGGGCTTTCCTAGCTTAATAACAAAGCCGGGACTTCGTCTCTGCGAGGCGGGCTTTCCTAGCTTAATAACACAGACGGGACTTCGTCTCTGCGAGGAGGGCTTTCCTAGCTTAATAACACAGACGGGACTTCGTCTCTGCGAGGCGGGCTTTCCTAGCTTAATAACAAAGCCGGACTTCGTCTCTGCGAGGCGGGCTTTCCTAGCTTAATAACAAAGCCGGGACTTCGGGACTTCGTCTCTGCGAGGCGGGGCTTTCCTAGCTTAATAACAAAGACGGGACTTCGTCTCTGCGAGGCGGGCTTTCCTAGCTTAATAACAAAGACGGGACTTCGTCTCTGCGAGGCGGGCTTTCCTAGCTTAATAACAAAGCCAGGACTTCGTCTCTGCGAGGCGGGCTTTCCTAGCTTAATAACAAAGCCGGACTTCGTCTCTGCGAGGCGGGCTTTCCTAGCTTAATAACAATGCCGGGACTTCGTCTCTGCGAGGCAGGCTTTCCTAGCTTAATAACAAAGCCGGACTTCGTCTCTGCGAGGCGGGCTTTCTAGCTAATAACACAGACGGGACTTCGTCTCTGCGAGGCGGCTTTCCTAGCTTAATAACAAAGACGGACTTCGTCTCTGCGAGGCGGGCTTTCCTAGCTTAATAACAAAGCGGGACTTCGTCTCTGCGAGGCGGGCTTTCCTAGCTTAATAACACAGACGGACTTCGTCTCTGCGAGACGGCTTTCCTAGCTTAATAACAAAGCCGGGACTTCGTCTCTGCGAGGCGGGCTTTCCTAGCTTAATAACAAAGCCGGGACTTCGTCTCTGCGAGGCGGGCTTTCCTAGCTTAATAACAAAGACGGGACTTCGTCTCTGCGAGGCAGGCTTTCCTAGCTTAATAACACAGACGGGACTTCGTCTCTGCGAGACAGGCTTTCCTAGCTTAATAACAAAGCCGGGACTTCGTCTCTGCGAGGCGGGCTTTCCTAGCTTAATAACAAAGCCAGGACTTCGTCTCTGCGAGGCGGGCTTTCCTAGCTTAATAACAAAGCCGGGACTTCGTCTCTGCGAAGCGGGCTTTCCTAGCTTAATAACAAAGCCGGGACTTCGTCTCTGCGAGGCGGGCTTTCCTAGCTTAATAACAAAGCCGGGACTTCGTCTCTGCGAGGCGGGCTTTCCTAGCTTAATAACAAAGACGGGACATCCTCTCTGCGAGGCGGGCTTTCCTAGCTTAATAACAAAGCCGGGACTTCGTCTCTGCGAGGCGGCCTTTCCTAGCTTAATAACAAAGACGGGACTTCGTCTCTGCGAGGCGGGCTTTCCTAGCTTAATAACAAAGCCGGGACTTCGTCTCTGCGAGGCGGGCTTTCCTAGCTTAATAACAAAGACGGGACTTCGTCTCTGCGAGGCGGGCTTTCCTAGCTTAATAACAAAGCCGGGACTTCGTCTCTGCGAGGCGGGCTTTCCTAGCTTAATAACAAAGACGGGACTTCGTCTCTGCGAGGCGGGCTTTCCTAGCTTAATAACAAAGACGGGACTTCGTCTCTGCGAGGCGGGCTTTCCTAGCTTAATAACAAAGCCAGGACTTCGTCTCTGCGAGGCGGGCTTTCCTAGCTTAATAACAAAGCCGGGACTTCGTCTCTGCGAGGCGGGCTTTCCTAGCTTAATAACAATGCCGGGACTTCGTCTCTGCGAGGCAGGCTTTCCTAGCTTAATAACAAAGCCGGGACTTCGTCTCTGCGAGGCGGGCTTTCCTAGCTTAATAACAAAGACGGGACTTCGTCTCTGCGAGGCGGGCTTTCCTAGCTTAATAACAAAGACGGGACTTCGTCTCTGCGAGGCAGGCTTTCCTAGCTTAATAACAAAGCCGGGACTTCGTCTCTGCGAGGCGGGCTTTCCTAGCTTAATAACAAAGCCGGGACTTCGTCTCTGCGAGGCGGGCTTTCCTAGCTTAATAACAAAGCCGGGACTTCGTCTCTGCGAGGCGGGCTTTCCTAGCTTAATAACAAAGCTGGGACTTCGTCTCTGCGAGGCGGGCTTTCCTAGCTTAATAACACAGACGGGACTTCGTCTCTGCGAGGAGGGCTTTCCTAGCTTAATAACACAGACGGGACTTCGTCTCTGCGAGGCGGGCTTTCCTAGCTTAATAACAAAGCCGGGACTTCGTCTCTGCGAGGCGGGCTTTCCTAGCTTAATAACAAAGACGGGACTTCGTCTCTGCGAGGCGGGCTTTCCTAGCTTAATAACAAAGACGGGACTTCGTCTCTGCGAGGCAGGCTTTCCTAGCTTAATAACAAAGCCGGGACTTCGTCTCTGCGAGGCGGGCTTTCCTAGCTTAATAACAAAGCCGGGACTTCGTCTCTGCGAGGCGGGCTTTCCTAGCTTAATAACAAAGCCGGGACTTCGTCTCTGCGAGGCGGGCTTTCCTAGCTTAATAACAAAGCCGGGACTTCGTCTCTGCGAGGCGGGCTTTCCTAGCTTAATAACACAGACGGGACTTCGTCTCTGCGAGGAGGGCTTTCCTAGCTTAATAACACAGACGGGACTTCGTCTCTGCGAGGCGGGCTTTCCTAGCTTAATAACAAAGCCGGGACTTCGTCTCTGCGAGGCGGGCTTTCCTAGCTTAATAACAAAGCCGGGACTTCGTCTCTGCGAGGCGGGCTTTCCTAGCTTAATAACAAAGACGGGACTTCGTCTCTGCGAGGCGGGCTTTCCTAGCTTAATAACAAAGACGGGACTTCGTCTCTGCGAGGCGGGCTTTCCTAGCTTAATAACAAAGCCAGGACTTCGTCTCTGCGAGGCGGGCTTTCCTAGCTTAATAACAAAGCCGGGACTTCGTCTCTGCGAGGCGGGCTTTCCTAGCTTAATAACAATGCCGGGACTTCGTCTCTGCGAGGCAGGCTTTCCTAGCTTAATAACAAAGCCGGGACTTCGTCTCTGCGAGGCGGGCTTTCCTAGCTTAATAACACAGACGGGACTTCGTCTCTGCGAGGCGGGCTTTCCTAGCTTAATAACAAAGACGGGACTTCGTCTCTGCGAGGCGGGCTTTCCTAGCTTAATAACAAAGCCGGGACTTCGTCTCTGCGAGGCGGGCTTTCCTAGCTTAATAACACAGACGGGACTTCGTCTCTGCGAGACGGGCTTTCCTAGCTTAATAACAAAGCCGGGACTTCGTCTCTGCGAGGCGGGCTTTCCTAGCTTAATAACAAAGCCGGGACTTCGTCTCTGCGAGGCGGGCTTTCCTAGCTTAATAACAAAGACGGGACTTCGTCTCTGCGAGGCAGGCTTTCCTAGCTTAATAACACAGACGGGACTTCGTCTCTGCGAGACAGGCTTTCCTAGCTTAATAACAAAGCCGGGACTTCGTCTCTGCGAGGCGGGCTTTCCTAGCTTAATAACAAAGCCAGGACTTCGTCTCTGCGAGGCGGGCTTTCCTAGCTTAATAACAAAGCCGGGACTTCGTCTCTGCGAAGCGGGCTTTCCTAGCTTAATAACAAAGCCGGGACTTCGTCTCTGCGAGGCGGGCTTTCCTAGCTTAATAACAAAGCCGGGACTTCGTCTCTGCGAGGCGGGCTTTCCTAGCTTAATAACAAAGACGGGACATCCTCTCTGCGAGGCGGGCTTTCCTAGCTTAATAACAAAGCCGGGACTTCGTCTCTGCGAGGCGGCCTTTCCTAGCTTAATAACAAAGACGGGACTTCGTCTCTGCGAGGCGGGCTTTCCTAGCTTAATAACAAAGCCGGGACTTCGTCTCTGCGAGGCGGGCTTTCCTAGCTTAATAACAAAGACGGGACTTCGTCTCTGCGAGGCGGGCTTTCCTAGCTTAATAACAAAGCCGGGACTTCGTCTCTGCGAGGCGGGCTTTCCTAGCTTAATAACAAAGACGGGACTTCGTCTCTGCGAGGCGGGCTTTCCTAGCTTAATAACAAAGACGGGACTTCGTCTCTGCGAGGCGGGCTTTCCTAGCTTAATAACAAAGCCAGGACTTCGTCTCTGCGAGGCGGGCTTTCCTAGCTTAATAACAAAGCCGGGACTTCGTCTCTGCGAGGCGGGCTTTCCTAGCTTAATAACAATGCCGGGACTTCGTCTCTGCGAGGCAGGCTTTCCTAGCTTAATAACAAAGCCGGGACTTCGTCTCTGCGAGGCGGGCTTTCCTAGCTTAATAACACAGACGGGACTTCGTCTCTGCGAGACAGGCTTTCCTAGCTTAATAACAAAGCCGGGACTTCGTCTCTGCGAGGCGGGCTTTCCTAGCTTAATAACAAAGCCAGGACTTCGTCTCTGCGAGGCGGGCTTTCCTAGCTTAATAACAAAGCCGGGACTTCGTCTCTGCGAGGCGGGCTTTCCTAGCTTAATAACAAAGCCGGGACTTCGTCTCTGCGAAGCGGGCTTTCCTAGCTTAATAACAAAGCCGGGACTTCGTCTCTGCGAGGCGGGCTTTCCTAGCTTAATAACAAAGCCGGGACTTCGTCTCTGCGAGGCGGGCTTTCCTAGCTTAATAACAAAGACGGGACATCCTCTCTGCGAGGCGGGCTTTCCTAGCTTAATAACAAAGCCGGGACTTCGTCTCTGCGAGGCGGCCTTTCCTAGCTTAATAACAAAGACGGGACTTCGTCTCTGCGAGGCAGGCTTTCCTAGCTTAATAACAAAGCCGGGACTTCGTCTCTGCGAGGCGGGCTTTCCTAGCTTAATAACAAAGACGGGACTTCGTCTCTGCGAGGCGGGCTTTCCTAGCTTAATAACAAAGACGGGACTTCGTCTCTGCGAGGCAGGCTTTCCTAGCTTAATAACAAAGCCGGGACTTCGTCTCTGCGAGGCGGGCTTTCCTAGCTTAATAACAAAGCCGGGACTTCGTCTCTGCGAGGCGGGCTTTCCTAGCTTAATAACAAAGCCGGGACTTCGTCTCTGCGAGGCGGGCTTTCCTAGCTTAATAACAAAGCCGGGACTTCGTCTCTGCGAGGCGGGCTTTCCTAGCTTAATAACACAGACGGGACTTCGTCTCTGCGAGGAGGGCTTTCCTAGCTTAATAACACAGACGGGACTTCGTCTCTGCGAGGCGGGCTTTCCTAGCTTAATAACAAAGCCGGGACTTCGTCTCTGCGAGGCGGGCTTTCCTAGCTTAATAACAAAGACGGGACTTCGTCTCTGCGAGGCGGGCTTTCCTAGCTTAATAACAAAGACGGGACTTCGTCTCTGCGAGGCAGGCTTTCCTAGCTTAATAACAAAGCCGGGACTTCGTCTCTGCGAGGCGGGCTTTCCTAGCTTAATAACAAAGCCGGGACTTCGTCTCTGCGAGGCGGGCTTTCCTAGCTTAATAACAAAGCCGGGACTTCGTCTCTGCGAGGCGGGCTTTCCTAGCTTAATAACAAAGCCGGGACTTCGTCTCTGCGAGGCGGGCTTTCCTAGCTTAATAACACAGACGGGACTTCGTCTCTGCGAGGAGGGCTTTCCTAGCTTAATAACACAGACGGGACTTCGTCTCTGCGAGGCGGGCTTTCCTAGCTTAATAACAAAGCCGGGACTTCGTCTCTGCGAGGCGGGCTTTCCTAGCTTAATAACAAAGCCGGGACTTCGTCTCTGCGAGGCGGGCTTTCCTAGCTTAATAACAAAGACGGGACTTCGTCTCTGCGAGGCGGGCTTTCCTAGCTTAATAACAAAGACGGGACTTCGTCTCTGCGAGGCGGGCTTTCCTAGCTTAATAACAAAGCCAGGACTTCGTCTCTGCGAGGCGGGCTTTCCTAGCTTAATAACAAAGCCGGGACTTCGTCTCTGCGAGGCGGGCTTTCCTAGCTTAATAACAATGCCGGGACTTCGTCTCTGCGAGGCAGGCTTTCCTAGCTTAATAACAAAGCCGGGACTTCGTCTCTGCGAGGCGGGCTTTCCTAGCTTAATAACACAGACGGGACTTCGTCTCTGCGAGGCGGGCTTTCCTAGCTTAATAACAAAGACGGGACTTCGTCTCTGCGAGGCGGGCTTTCCTAGCTTAATAACAAAGCCGGGACTTCGTCTCTGCGAGGCGGGCTTTCCTAGCTTAATAACACAGACGGGACTTCGTCTCTGCGAGACGGGCTTTCCTAGCTTAATAACAAAGCCGGGACTTCGTCTCTGCGAGGCGGGCTTTCCTAGCTTAATAACAAAGCCGGGACTTCGTCTCTGCGAGGCGGGCTTTCCTAGCTTAATAACAAAGACGGGACTTCGTCTCTGCGAGGCAGGCTTTCCTAGCTTAATAACACAGACGGGACTTCGTCTCTGCGAGACAGGCTTTCCTAGCTTAATAACAAAGCCGGGACTTCGTCTCTGCGAGGCGGGCTTTCCTAGCTTAATAACAAAGCCAGGACTTCGTCTCTGCGAGGCGGGCTTTCCTAGCTTAATAACAAAGCCGGGACTTCGTCTCTGCGAAGCGGGCTTTCCTAGCTTAATAACAAAGCCGGGACTTCGTCTCTGCGAGGCGGGCTTTCCTAGCTTAATAACAAAGCCGGGACTTCGTCTCTGCGAGGCGGGCTTTCCTAGCTTAATAACAAAGACGGGACATCCTCTCTGCGAGGCGGGCTTTCCTAGCTTAATAACAAAGCCGGGACTTCGTCTCTGCGAGGCGGCCTTTCCTAGCTTAATAACAAAGACGGGACTTCGTCTCTGCGAGGCGGGCTTTCCTAGCTTAATAACAAAGCCGGGACTTCGTCTCTGCGAGGCGGGCTTTCCTAGCTTAATAACAAAGACGGGACTTCGTCTCTGCGAGGCGGGCTTTCCTAGCTTAATAACAAAGCCGGGACTTCGTCTCTGCGAGGCGGGCTTTCCTAGCTTAATAACAAAGACGGGACTTCGTCTCTGCGAGGCGGGCTTTCCTAGCTTAATAACAAAGACGGGACTTCGTCTCTGCGAGGCGGGCTTTCCTAGCTTAATAACAAAGCCAGGACTTCGTCTCTGCGAGGCGGGCTTTCCTAGCTTAATAACAAAGCCGGGACTTCGTCTCTGCGAGGCGGGCTTTCCTAGCTTAATAACAATGCCGGGACTTCATCTCTGCGAGGCAGGCTTTCCTAGCTTAATAACAAAGCCGGGACTTCGTCTCTGCGAGGCGGGCTTTCCTAGCTTAATAACACAGACGGGACTTCGTCTCTGCGAGGCGGGCTTTCCTAGCTTAATAACAAAGACGGGACTTCGTCTCTGCGAGGCGGGCTTTCCTAGCTTAATAACAAAGCCGGGACTTCGTCTCTGCGAGGCGGGCTTTCCTAGCTTAATAACACAGACGGGACTTCGTCTCTGCGAGACGGGCTTTCCTAGCTTAATAACAAAGCCGGGACTTCGTCTCTGCGAGGCGGGCTTTCCTAGCTTAATAACAAAGCCGGGACTTCGTCTCTGCGAGGCGGGCTTTCCTAGCTTAATAACAAAGACGGGACTTCGTCTCTGCGAGGCAGGCTTTCCTAGCTTAATAACACAGACGGGACTTCGTCTCTGCGAGACGGGCTTTCCTAGCTTAATAACAAAGCCAGGACTTCGTCTCTGCGAGGCGGGCTTTCCTAGCTTAATAACAAAGACGGGACTTCGTCTCTGCGAGCCGGGCCTAGCTTAATAACAAAGCCGGGACTTCGTCTCTGCGAGGCGGGCTTTCCTAGCTTAATAACAAAGCCGGGAATTCATCTCTGCGAGGCGGGCTTTCCTAGCTTAATAACAAAGCCGGGACTTCGTCTCTGCGAGGCGGGCTTTCCTAGCTTAATAACAAAGCCGGGACTTCGTCTCTGCGAGGCGGGCTTTCCTAGCTTAATAACAAAGCCGGGACTTCGTCTCTGCGAGGCGGGCTTTCCTAGCTTAATAACAAAGCCAGGACTTCGTCTCTGCGAGGCGGGCTTTCCTAGCTTAATAACAAAGACGGGACTTCGTCTCTGCGAGGCAGGCTTTCCTAGCTTAATAACAAAGACGGGACTTCGTCTCTGCGAGGCGGGCTTTCCTAGCTTAATAACAAAGCCGGGACTTCGTCTCTGCGAGGCGGGCTTTCCTAGCTTAATAACAAAGACGGGACTTCGTCTCTGCGAGGCGGGCTTTCCTAGCTTAATAACAAAGCCGGGACTTCGTCTCTGCGAGGCGGGCTTTCCTAGCTTAATAACAAAGACGGGACTTCGTCTCTGCGAGGCGGGCTTTCCTAGCTTAATAACAAAGCCGGGACTTCGTCTCTGCGAGGCGGGCTTTCCTAGCTTAATAACAAAGCCGGGACTTCATCTCTGCGAGGCGGGCTTTCCTAGCTTAATAACAAAGACGGGACTTCGTCTCTGCGAGGCGGGCTTTCCTAGCTTAATAACAAAGACGGGACTTCGTCTCTGCGAGGCGGGCTTTCCTAGCTTAATAACAAAGCCGGGACTTCGTCTCTGCGAGGCGGGCTTTCCTAGCTTAATAACAAAGCCGGGACTTCGTCTCTGCGAGGCGGGCTTTCCTAGCTTAATAACAAAGACGGGACTTCGTCTCTGCGAGGCGGGCTTTCCTAGCTTAATAACAAAGCCGGGACTTCGTCTCTGCGAGGCGGGCTTTCCTAGCTTAATAACAAAGCCGGGACTTCATCTCTGCGAGGCGGGCTTTCCTAGCTTAATAACAAAGACGGGACTTCGTCTCTGCGAGGCGGGCTTTCCTAGCTTAATAACAAAGACGGGACTTCGTCTCTGCGAGGCGGGCTTTCCTAGCTTAATAACAAAGCCGGGACTTCGTCTCTGCGAGGCGGGCTTTCCTAGCTTAATAACAAAGACGGGACTTCGTCTCTGCGAGGCGGGCCTAGCTTAATAACAAAGCCGGGACTTCGTCTCTGCGAGGCGGGCTTTCCTAGCTTAATAACAAAGCCGGGACTTCATCTCTGCGAGGCGGGCTTTCCTAGCTTAATAACAAAGCCGGGACTTCGTCTCTGCGAGGCGGGCTTTCCTAGCTTAATAACAAAGCCGGGACTTCGTCTCTGCGAGGCGGGCTTTCCTAGCTTAATAACAAAGCCGGGACTTCGTCTCTGCGAGGCGGGCTTTCCTAGCTTAATAACAAAGCCAGGACTTCGTCTCTGCGAGGCGGGCTTTCCTAGCTTAATAACAAAGACGGGACTTCGTCTCTGCGAGGCAGGCTTTCCTAGCTTAATAACAAAGCCGGGACTTCGTCTCTGCGAGGCGGGCTTTCCTAGCTTAATAACAAAGCCGGGACTTCGTCTCTGCTAGGCGGGCTTTCCTAGCTTAATAACAAAGCCGGGACTTCGTCTCTGCGAGGCAGGCTTTCCTAGCTTAATAACAAAGACGGGACTTCGTCTCTGCGAGGCAGGCTTTCCTAGCTTAATAACAAAGACGGGACTTCGTCTCTGCGAGGCGGGCTTTCCTAGCTTAATAACAAAGCCGGGACTTCGTCTCTGCGAGGCGGGCTTTCCTAGCTTAATAACAAAGCCGGGACTTCATCTCTGCGAGGCGGGCTTTCCTAGCTTAATAACAAAGCCAGGACTTCGTCTCTGCGAGGCGGGCTTTCCTAGCTTAATAACAAAGCCGGGACTTCGTCTCTGCGAGGCGGGCTTTCCTAGCTTAATAACAAAGCCGGGACTTCGTCTCTGCGAGGCGGGCTTTCCTAGCTTAATAACAAAGCCGGGACTTCGTCTCTGCGAGGCAGGCTTTCCTAGCTTAATAACAAAGCCGGGACTTCGTCTCTGCGAGGCGGGCTTTCCTAGCTTAATAACAAAGACGGGACTTCGTCTCTGCGAGGCAGGCTTTCCTAGCTTAATAACAAAGCCGGGACTTCGTCTCTGCGAGGCGGGCTTTCCTAGCTTAATAACAAAGCCGGGACTTCGTCTCTGCGAGGCGGGCTTTCCTAGCTTAATAACAAAGCCGGGACTTCGTCTCTGCGAGGCAGGCTTTCCTAGCTTAATAACAAAGACGGGACTTCGTCTCTGCGAGGCAGGCTTTCCTAGCTTAATAACAAAGACGGGACTTCGTCTCTGCGAGGCGGGCTTTCCTAGCTTAATAACAAAGCCGGGACTTCGTCTCTGCGAGGCGGGCTTTCCTAGCTTAATAACAAAGCCGGGACTTCATCTCTGCGAGGCGGGCTTTCCTAGCTTAATAACAAAGCCAGGACTTCGTCTCTGCGAGGCGGGCTTTCCTAGCTTAATAACAAAGCCGGGACTTCGTCTCTGCGAGGCGGGCTTTCCTAGCTTAATAACAAAGCCGGGACTTCGTCTCTGCGAGGCGGGCTTTCCTAGCTTAATAACAAAGCCGGGACTTCGTCTCTGCGAGGCAGGCTTTCCTAGCTTAATAACAAAGCCGGGACTTCGTCTCTGCGAGGCGGGCTTTCCTAGCTTAATAACAAAGCCGGGACTTCGTCTCTGCGAGGCGGGCTTTCCTAGCTTAATAACAAAGCCGGGACTTCGTCTCTGCGAGGCGGGCTTTCCTAGCTTAATAACAAAGCCGGGACTTCGTCTCTGCGAGGCGGGCTTTCCTAGCTTAATAACAAAGACGGGACTTCGTCTCTGCGAGGCAGGCTTTCCTAGCTTAATAACAAAGACGGGACTTCGTCTCTGCGAGGCGGGCTTTCCTAGCTTAATAACAAAGCCGGGACTTCGTCTCTGCGAGGCGGGCTTTCCTAGCTTAATAACAAAGACGGGACTTCGTCTCTGCGAGGCAGGCTTTCCTAGCTTAATAACAAAGACGGGACTTCGTCTCTGCGAGGCGGGCTTTCCTAGCTTAATAACAAAGACGGGACTTCGTCTCTGCGAGGCGGGCTTTCCTAGCTTAATAACAAAGACGGGACTTCGTCTCTGCGAGTTGGGCTTTCCTAGCTTAATAACAAAGCAGGGACTTCGTCTCTGCGAGGCGGGCTTTCCTAGCTTAATAACAAAGCCGGGACTTCATCTCTGCGAGGCGGGCTTTCCTAGCTTAATAACAAAGCCAGGACTTCGTCTCTGCGAGGCGGGCTTTCCTAGCTTAATAACAAAGCCGGGACTTCGTCTCTGCGAGGCGGGCTTTCCTAGCTTAATAACAAAGTCGGGACTTCGTCTCTGCGAGGCGGGCTTTCCTAGCTTAATAACAAAGCCGGGACTTCGTCTCTGCGAGGCAGGCTTTCCTAGCTTAATAACAAAGCCGGGACTTCGTCTCTGCGAGGCGGGCTTTCCTAGCTTAATAACAAAGCCGGGACTTCGTCTCTGCGAGGCGGGCTTTCCTAGCTTAATAACAAAGACGGGACTTCGTCTCTGCGAGGCAGGCTTTCCTAGCTTAATAACAAAGCCGGGACTTCGTCTCTGCGAGGCGGGCTTTCCTAGCTTAATAACAAAGCCGGGACTTCGTCTCTGCGAGGCGGGCTTTCCTAGCTTAATAACAAAGCCGGGACTTCGTCTCTGCGAGGCAGGCTTTCCTAGCTTAATAACAAAGACGGGACTTCGTCTCTGCGAGGCAGGCTTTCCTAGCTTAATAACAAAGACGGGACTTCGTCTCTGCGAGGCGGGCTTTCCTAGCTTAATAACAAAGCCGGGACTTCGTCTCTGCGAGGCGGGCTTTCCTAGCTTAATAACAAAGCCGGGACTTCATCTCTGCGAGGCGGGCTTTCCTAGCTTAATAACAAAGCCAGGACTTCGTCTCTGCGAGGCGGGCTTTCCTAGCTTAATAACAAAGCCGGGACTTCGTCTCTGCGAGGCGGGCTTTCCTAGCTTAATAACAAAGCCGGGACTTCGTCTCTGCGAGGCGGGCTTTCCTAGCTTAATAACAAAGCCGGGACTTCGTCTCTGCGAGGCAGGCTTTCCTAGCTTAATAACAAAGCCGGGACTTCGTCTCTGCGAGGCGGGCTTTCCTAGCTTAATAACAAAGCCGGGACTTCGTCTCTGCGAGGCGGGCTTTCCTAGCTTAATAACAAAGCCGGGACTTCGTCTCTGCGAGGCAGGCTTTCCTAGCTTAATAACAAAGACGGGACTTCGTCTCTGCGAGGCAGGCTTTCCTAGCTTAATAACAAAGACGGGACTTCGTCTCTGCGAGGCGGGCTTTCCTAGCTTAATAACAAAGCCGGGACTTCGTCTCTGTGAGGCGGGCTTTCCTAGCTTAATAACAAAGCCGGGACTTCATCTCTGCGAGGCGGGCTTTCCTAGCTTAATAACAAAGCCAGGACTTCGTCTCTGCGAGGCGGGCTTTCCTAGCTTAATAACAAAGCCGGGACTTCGTCTCTGCGAGGCGGGCTTTCCTAGCTTAATAACAAAGCCGGGACTTCGTCTCTGCGAGGCGGGCTTTCCTAGCTTAATAACAAAGACGGGACTTCGTCTCTGCGAGGCGGGCCTAGCTTAATAACAAAGCCGGGACTTCGTCTCTGCGAGGCGGGCTTTCCTAGCTTAATAAAAAAGCCGGGACTTCATCTCTGCGAGGCGGGCTTTCCTAGCTTAATAACAAAGCCGGGACTTCGTCTCTGCGAGGCGGGCTTTCCTAGCTTAATAACAAAGCCGGGACTTCGTCTCTGCGAGGCGGGCTTTCCTAGCTTAATAACAAAGCCGGGACTTCGTCTCTGCGAGGCGGGCTTTCCTAGCTTAATAACAAAGCCAGGACTTCGTCTCTGCGAGGCGGGCTTTCCTAGCTTAATAACAAAGACGGGACTTCGTCTCTGCGAGGCAGGCTTTCCTAGCTTAATAACAAAGCCGGGACTTCGTCTCTGCGAGGCGGGCTTTCCTAGCTTAATAACAAAGCCGGGACTTCGTCTCTGCGAGGCAGGCTTTCCTAGCTTAATAACAAAGCCGGGACTTCGTCTCTGCGAGGCAGGCTTTCCTAGCTTAATAACAAAGACGGGACTTCGTCTCTGCGAGGCAGGCTTTCCTAGCTTAATAACAAAGACGGGACTTCGTCTCTGCGAGGCGGGCTTTCCTAGCTTAATAACAAAGCCGGGACTTCGTCTCTGCGAGGCGGGCTTTCCTAGCTTAATAACAAAGCCGGGACTTCATCTCTGCGAGGCGGGCTTTCCTAGCTTAATAACAAAGCCAGGACTTCGTCTCTGCGAGGCGGGCTTTCCTAGCTTAATAACAAAGCCGGGACTTCGTCTCTGCGAGGCGGGCTTTCCTAGCTTAATAACAAAGCCGGGACTTCGTCTCTGCGAGGCGGGCTTTCCTAGCTTAATAACAAAGCCGGGACTTCGTCTCTGCGAGGCAGGCTTTCCTAGCTTAATAACAAAGCCGGGACTTCGTCTCTGCGAGGCAGGCTTTCCTAGCTTAATAACAAAGCCGGGACTTCGTCTCTGCGAGGCGGGCTTTCCTAGCTTAATAACAAAGCCGGGACTTCGTCTCTGCGAGGCGGGCTTTCCTAGCTTAATAACAAAGCCGGGACTTCGTCTCTGCGAGGCGGGCTTTCCTAGCTTAATAACAAAGACGGGACATCGTCTCTGCGAGGCAGGCTTTCCTAGCTTAATAACAAAAACGGGACTTCGTCTCTGCGGGGCGGGCTTTCCTAGCTTAATAACAAAGACGGGACTTCGTCTCTGCGAGGCAGGCTTTCCGAGCTTAATAACAAAGACGGGACTTCGTCTCTGCGAGGCAGGCTTTCCTAGCTTAATAACACAGCCGGGACTTCGTCTCTGCGAGGCGGGCTTTCCTAGCTTAATAACAAAGACGGGACTTCGTCTCTGCGAGGCGGGCTTTCCTAGCTTAATAACACAGCCGGGACTTCGTCTCTGCGAGGCAGGCTTTCCTAGCTTAATAACAAAGCCGGGACTTCGTCTCTGCGAGGCGGGATTTCCTAGCTTAATAACAAAGCCGGGACTTCGTCTCTGCGAGGCGGGCTTTCCTAGCTTAATAACAAAGACGGGACTTCGTCTCTGCGAGGCGGGCTTTCCTAGCTTAATAACAAAGACGGGACTTCGTCTCTGCGAGGCGGGCTTTCCTAGCTTAATAACAAAGACGGGACTTCGTCTCTGCGAGGCAGGCTTTCCTAGCTTAATAACAAAGCCGGGACTTCGTCTCTGAGAAGCAGGCTTTCCTAGTTTAATAACAAAGACGGGACTTCGTCTCTGCGAGGCAGGCTTTCCTAGCTTAATAACAAAGACGGGACTTCGTCTCTGCGAGGCGGGCTTTCCTAGCTTAATAACAAAGACGGGACTTCGTCTCTGCGAGGCGGGCTTTCCTAGCTTAATAACAAAGACGGGACTTCGTCTCTGCGAGGCAGGCTTTCCTAGCTTAATAACAAAGACGGGACTTCGTCTCTGCGAGGCGGGCTTTCCTAGCTTAATAACAAAGACGGGACTTCGTCTCTGCGAGGCGGGCTTTCCTAGCTTAATAACAAAGACGGGACTTCGTCTCTGCGAGGCGGGCTTTCCTAGCTTAATAACAAAGACGGGACTTCGTCTCTGCGAGGCAGGCTTTCCTAGCTTAATAACAAAGCCGGGACTTCGTCTCTGCGAGGCGGGCTTTCCTAGCTTAATAACAAAGACGGGACTTCGTCTCTGCGAGGCGGGATTTCCTAGCTTAATAACAAAGCCGGGACTTCGTCTCTGCGAGGCGGGCTTTCCTAGCTTAATAACAAAGCCGGGACTTCGTCTCTGCGAGGCGGGCTTTCCTAGCTTAATAACAAAGACGGGACTTCGTCTCTGCGAGGCGGGCTTTCCTAGCTTAATAACAAAGACGGGACTTCGTCTCTGCGAGGCAGGCTTTCCTAGCTTAATAACAAAGCCGGGACTTCGTCTCTGAGAAGCAGGCTTTCCTAGCTTAATAACAAAGACGGGACTTCGTCTCTGCGAGGCGGGCTTTCCTAGCTTAATAACAAAGCCGGGACTTCGTCTCTGCGAGGCGGGCTTTCCTAGCTTAATAACAAAGACGGGACTTCGTCTCTGCGAGGCGGGCTTTCCTAGCTTAATAACAAAGACGGGACTTCGTCTCTGTGAGGCGGGCTTTCCTAGCTTAATAACAAAGCCGGGACTTCGTCTCTGCGAGGCGGGCTTTCCTAGCTTAATAACAAAGACGGGACTTCGTCTCTGCGAGGCAGACTTTCCTAGCTTAATAACAAAGCCGGGACTTCGTCTCTGCGAGGCAGGCTTTCCTAGCTTAATAACACAGCCGGGACTTCGTCTCTGCGAGGCGGGCTTTCCTAGCTTAATAACAAAGACGGGACTTCGTCTCTGCGAGGCGGGCTTTCCTAGCTTAATAACAAAGCCGGGACTTCGTCTCTGAGAAGCAGGCTTTCCTGGTTTAATAACAAAGACGGGACTTCGTCTCTGCGAGGCAGGCTTTCCTAGCTTAATAACAAAGCCGGGACTTCGTCTCTGCGAGGCGGGCTTTCCTAGCTTAATAACAAAGACGGGACTTCGTCTCTGCGAGGCAGGCTTTCCTAGCTTAATAACAAAGCCGGGACTTCGTCTCTGCGAGGCGGGCTTTCCTAGCTTAATAACAAAGCCGGGACTTCGTCTCTGCGAGGCAGGCTTTCCTAGCTTAATAACAAAGCCAGGACTTCGTCTCTGCGAGGCGGGCTTTCCTAGCTTAATTACAAAGCCGGGACTTCGTCTCTGCGAGGCAGGCTGTCCTAGCTTAATAACAAAGCCGGGACTTCGTCTCTGCGAGGCGGGCTTTCCTAGCTTAATAACAAAGCCGGGACTTCGTCTCTGCGAGGCGGGCTTTCCTAGCTTAATAACAAAGCCGGGACTTCGTCTCTGCGAGGCGGGCTTTCCTAGCTTAATAACAAAGACGGGACTTCGTCTCTGCGAGGCGGGCTTTCCTAGCTTAATAACAAAGCCGGGACTTCGTCTCTGCGAGGCGGGCTTTCCTAGCTTAATAACAAAGACGGGACTTCGTCTCTGCGAGGCGGGCTTTCCTAGCTTAATAACAAAGACGGGACATCCTCTCTGCGAGGCAGGCTTTCCTAGCTTAATAACAAAGCCGGGACTTTGTCTCTGCGAGGCGGGCTTTCCTAGCTTAATAACAAAGCCAGGACTTCGTCTCTGCGAGGCGGGCTTTCCTAGCTTAATAACAAAGACGGGACTTCGTCTCTGCGAGGCGGGCTTTCCTAGCTTAATAACAAAGACGGGACTTCGTCTCTGCGAGGCGGGCTTTCCTAGCTTAATAACAAAGACGGGACTTCGTCTCTGCGAGGCGGGCTTTCCTAGCTTAATAACAAAGACGGGACTTCGTCTCTGCGAGGCAGGCTTTCCTAGCTTAATAACAAAGCCGGGACTTCGTCTCTGAGAAGCAGGCTTTCCTAGCTTAATAACAAAGACGGGACTTCGTCTCTGCGAGGCGGGTTTTCCTAGCTTAATAACAAAGCCGGGACTTCGTCTCTGCGAGGCGGGCTTTCCTAGCTTAATAACAAAGCCGGGACTTCGTCTCTGCGAGGCGGGCTTTCCTAGCTTAATAACAAAGACGGGACTTCGTCTCTGCGAGGCGGGCTTTCCTAGCTTAATAACAAAGCCGGGACTTCGTCTCTGCGAGGCGGGCTTTCCTAGCTTAATAACAAAGACGGGACTTCGTCTCTGCGAGGCAGGCTTTCCTAGCTTAATAACAAAGACGGGACTTCGTCTCTGCGAGGCGGGCTTTCCTAGCTTAATAACAAAGACGGGACTTCGTCTCTGCGAGGCGGGCTTTCCTAGCTTAATAACAAAGACAGGACTTCGTCTCTGCGAGGCAGGCTTTCCTAGCTTAATAACAAAGACGGGACTTCGTCTCTGCGAGGCGGGCTTTCCTAGCTTAATAACAAAGCCGGGACTTCGTCTCTGCGAGGCGGGCTTTCCTAGCTTAATAACAAAGCCGGGACTTCGTCTCTGCGAGGCGGGCTTTCCTAGCTTAATAACAAAGACGGGACTTCGTCTCTGCGAGGCGGGCTTTCCTAGCTTAATAACAAAGACGGGACTTCGTCTCTGCGAGGCGGGCTTTCCTAGCTTAATAACAAAGACGGGACTTCGTCTCTGCGAGGCAGGCTTTCCTAGCTTAATAACAAAGACGGGACTTCGTCTCTGCGAGGCGGGCTTTCCTAGCTTAATAACAAAGCCGGGACTTCGTCTCTGCGAGGCGGGCTTTCCTAGCTTAATAACAAAGACGGGACTTCGTCTCTGAGAAGCAGGCTTTCCTGGCTTAATAACAAAGACGGGACTTCGTCTCTGCGAGGCAGGCTTTCCTAGCTTAATAACAAAGCCGGGACTTCGTCTCTGCGAGGCGGGCTTTCCTAGCTTAATAACAAAGACGGGACTTCGTCTCTGCGAGGCGGGCTTTCCTAGCTTAATAACAAAGCCGGGACTTCGTCTCTGCGAGGCGGGCTTTCCTAGCTTAATAACAAAGCCGGGACTTCGTCTCTGCGAGGCGGGCTTTCCTAGCTTAATTACAAAGACGGGACTTCGTCTCTGCGAAGCGGGCTTTCCTAGCTTAATAACAAAGACGGGACTTCGTCTCTGCGAGGCGGGCTTTCCTAGCTTAATAACAAAGCCGGGACTTCGACTCTGCGAGGCGGGCTTTCCTAGCTTAATAACAATGCCGGGACTTCGTCTCTGCGAGGCGGGCTTTCCTAGCTTAATAACACAGACGGGACTTCGTCTCTGCGAGGCGGGCTTTCCTAGCTTAATAACAAAGCCGGGACTTCGTCTCTGCGAGGCGGGCTTTCCTAGCTTAATAACAAAGACGGGACTTCGTCTCTGCGAGGCGGGCTTTCCTAGCTTAATAACAAAGCCGGGACTTCGTCTCTGCGAGGCGGGCTTTCCTAGCTTAATAACAAAGACGGGACTTCGTCTCTGCGAGGCGGGCTTTCCTAGCTTAATAACAAAGCCGGGACTTCGTCTCTGCGAGGCAGGCTTTCCTAGCTTAATAACAAAGACGGGACTTCGTCTCTGCGAGGCGGGCTTTCCTAGCTTAATAGCAAAGCCGGGACTTCGTCTCTGCGAGGCAGGCTTTCCTAGCTTAATAACAAAGACGGGACTTCGTCTCTGCGAGGCGGGCTTTCCTAGCTTAATAACAAAGACGGGACTTCGTCTCTGCGAGGCGGGCTTTCCTAGCTTAATAACAAAGACGGGACATCCTCTCTGCGAGGCAGGCTTTCCTAGCTTAATAACAAAGACGGGACTTCGTCTCTGCGAGGCGGGCTTTCCTAGCTTAATAACAAAGACGGGACTTCGTCTCTGCGAGGCGGGCTTTCCTAGCTTAATAACAAAGACGGGACTTCGTCTCTGCGAGGCGGGCTTTCCTAGCTTAATAACAAAGCCGGGACTTCGTCTCTGCGAGGCGGGCTTTCCTAGCTTAATAACAAAGACGGGACATCCTCTCTGCGAGGCAGGCTTTCCTAGCTTAATAACAAAGACGTGACTTCGGCTCTGCGATGCAGGCTTTCCTAGCTTAATAACAAAGCCGGGACTTCGTCTCTGCGAGGCGGGCTTTCCTAGCTTAATAACAAAGCCGGGACTTCGTCTCTGCGAGGCGGGCTTTCCTAGCTTAATAACAAAGACGGGACTTCGTCTCTGCGAGGCGGGCTTTCCTAGCTTAATAACAAAGACGGGACTTCGTCTCTGCGAGGCAGGCTTTACTAGCTTAATAACAAAGCCGGGACTTCGTCTCTGCGAGGCAGGCTTTCCTAGCTTAATAACAAAGACGGGACTTCGTCTCTGTAAGGCGGGCTTTCCTAGCTTAATAACAAAGCCGGGACTTCGTCTCTGCGAGGCGGGCTTTCCTAGCTTAATAACAAAGCCGGGACTTCGTCTCTGCGAGGCAGGCTTTACTAGCTTAATAACAAAGCCGGGACTTCGTCTCTGCGAGGCGGGCTTTCCTAGGTAATAATAATGCCGGGACTTCGTCTCTGCGAGGCAGGCTTTCCTAGCTTAATAACAAAGCCGGGACTTCGTCTCTGCGAGGCAGGCTTTACTAGCTTAATAACAAAGCCGGGACTTCGTCTCTGCGAGGCAGGCTTTCCTAGCTTAATAACACAGCCGGGACTTCGTCTCTGCGAGGCGGGCTTTCCTAGCTTAATAACAAAAACGGGACTTCGTCTCTGCGGGGCGGGCTTTCCTAGCTTAATAACAAAGACGGGACTTCGTCTCTGCGAGGCAGGCTTTCCGAGCTTAATAACAAAGACGGGACTTCGTCTCTGCGAGGCAGGCTTTCCTAGCTTAATAACACAGCCGGGACTTCGTCTCTGCGAGGCGGGCTTTCCTAGCTTAATAACAAAGACGGGACTTCGTCTCTGCGAGGCGGGCTTTCCTAGCTTAATAACACAGCCGGGACTTCGTCTCTGCGAGGCAGGCTTTCCTAGCTTAATAACAAAGCCGGGACTTCGTCTCTGCGAGGCGGGATTTCCTAGCTTAATAACAAAGCCGGGACTTCGTCTCTGCGAGGCGGGCTTTCCTAGCTTAATAACAAAGACGGGACTTCGTCTCTGCGAGGCGGGCTTTCCTAGCTTAATAACAAAGACGGGACTTCGTCTCTGCGAGGCGGGCTTTCCTAGCTTAATAACAAAGACGGGACTTCGTCTCTGCGAGGCAGGCTTTCCTAGCTTAATAACAAAGCCGGGACTTCGTCTCTGAGAAGCAGGCTTTCCTAGTTTAATAACAAAGACGGGACTTCGTCTCTGCGAGGCAGGCTTTCCTAGCTTAATAACAAAGACGGGACTTCGTCTCTGCGAGGCGGGCTTTCCTAGCTTAATAACAAAGACGGGACTTCGTCTCTGCGAGGCGGGCTTTCCTAGCTTAATAACAAAGACGGGACTTCGTCTCTGCGAGGCAGGCTTTCCTAGCTTAATAACAAAGACGGGACTTCGTCTCTGCGAGGCGGGCTTTCCTAGCTTAATAACAAAGACGGGACTTCGTCTCTGCGAGGCGGGCTTTCCTAGCTTAATAACAAAGACGGGACTTCGTCTCTGCGAGGCGGGCTTTCCTAGCTTAATAACAAAGACGGGACTTCGTCTCTGCGAGGCAGGCTTTCCTAGCTTAATAACAAAGCCGGGACTTCGTCTCTGCGAGGCGGGCTTTCCTAGCTTAATAACAAAGACGGGACTTCGTCTCTGCGAGGCGGGATTTCCTAGCTTAATAACAAAGCCGGGACTTCGTCTCTGCGAGGCGGGCTTTCCTAGCTTAATAACAAAGCCGGGACTTCGTCTCTGCGAGGCGGGCTTTCCTAGCTTAATAACAAAGACGGGACTTCGTCTCTGCGAGGCGGGCTTTCCTAGCTTAATAACAAAGACGGGACTTCGTCTCTGCGAGGCAGGCTTTCCTAGCTTAATAACAAAGCCGGGACTTCGTCTCTGAGAAGCAGGCTTTCCTAGCTTAATAACAAAGACGGGACTTCGTCTCTGCGAGGCGGGCTTTCCTAGCTTAATAACAAAGCCGGGACTTCGTCTCTGCGAGGCGGGCTTTCCTAGCTTAATAACAAAGACGGGACTTCGTCTCTGCGAGGCGGGCTTTCCTAGCTTAATAACAAAGACGGGACTTCGTCTCTGTGAGGCGGGCTTTCCTAGCTTAATAACAAAGCCGGGACTTCGTCTCTGCGAGGCGGGCTTTCCTAGCTTAATAACAAAGACGGGACTTCGTCTCTGCGAGGCAGACTTTCCTAGCTTAATAACAAAGCCGGGACTTCGTCTCTGCGAGGCAGGCTTTCCTAGCTTAATAACACAGCCGGGACTTCGTCTCTGCGAGGCGGGCTTTCCTAGCTTAATAACAAAGACGGGACTTCGTCTCTGCGAGGCGGGCTTTCCTAGCTTAATAACAAAGCCGGGACTTCGTCTCTGAGAAGCAGGCTTTCCTGGTTTAATAACAAAGACGGGACTTCGTCTCTGCGAGGCAGGCTTTCCTAGCTTAATAACAAAGCCGGGACTTCGTCTCTGCGAGGCGGGCTTTCCTAGCTTAATAACAAAGACGGGACTTCGTCTCTGCGAGGCAGGCTTTCCTAGCTTAATAACAAAGCCGGGACTTCGTCTCTGCGAGGCGGGCTTTCCTAGCTTAATAACAAAGCCGGGACTTCGTCTCTGCGAGGCAGGCTTTCCTAGCTTAATAACAAAGCCAGGACTTCGTCTCTGCGAGGCGGGCTTTCCTAGCTTAATTACAAAGCCGGGACTTCGTCTCTGCGAGGCAGGCTGTCCTAGCTTAATAACAAAGCCGGGACTTCGTCTCTGCGAGGCGGGCTTTCCTAGCTTAATAACAAAGCCGGGACTTCGTCTCTGCGAGGCGGGCTTTCCTAGCTTAATAACAAAGCCGGGACTTCGTCTCTGCGAGGCGGGCTTTCCTAGCTTAATAACAAAGACGGGACTTCGTCTCTGCGAGGCGGGCTTTCCTAGCTTAATAACAAAGCCGGGACTTCGTCTCTGCGAGGCGGGCTTTCCTAGCTTAATAACAAAGACGGGACTTCGTCTCTGCGAGGCGGGCTTTCCTAGCTTAATAACAAAGACGGGACATCCTCTCTGCGAGGCAGGCTTTCCTAGCTTAATAACAAAGCCGGGACTTTGTCTCTGCGAGGCGGGCTTTCCTAGCTTAATAACAAAGCCAGGACTTCGTCTCTGCGAGGCGGGCTTTCCTAGCTTAATAACAAAGACGGGACTTCGTCTCTGCGAGGCGGGCTTTCCTAGCTTAATAACAAAGACGGGACTTCGTCTCTGCGAGGCGGGCTTTCCTAGCTTAATAACAAAGACGGGACTTCGTCTCTGCGAGGCGGGCTTTCCTAGCTTAATAACAAAGACGGGACTTCGTCTCTGCGAGGCAGGCTTTCCTAGCTTAATAACAAAGCCGGGACTTCGTCTCTGAGAAGCAGGCTTTCCTAGCTTAATAACAAAGACGGGACTTCGTCTCTGCGAGGCGGGTTTTCCTAGCTTAATAACAAAGCCGGGACTTCGTCTCTGCGAGGCGGGCTTTCCTAGCTTAATAACAAAGCCGGGACTTCGTCTCTGCGAGGCGGGCTTTCCTAGCTTAATAACAAAGACGGGACTTCGTCTCTGCGAGGCGGGCTTTCCTAGCTTAATAACAAAGCCGGGACTTCGTCTCTGCGAGGCGGGCTTTCCTAGCTTAATAACAAAGACGGGACTTCGTCTCTGCGAGGCAGGCTTTCCTAGCTTAATAACAAAGACGGGACTTCGTCTCTGCGAGGCGGGCTTTCCTAGCTTAATAACAAAGACGGGACTTCGTCTCTGCGAGGCGGGCTTTCCTAGCTTAATAACAAAGACAGGACTTCGTCTCTGCGAGGCAGGCTTTCCTAGCTTAATAACAAAGACGGGACTTCGTCTCTGCGAGGCGGGCTTTCCTAGCTTAATAACAAAGCCGGGACTTCGTCTCTGCGAGGCGGGCTTTCCTAGCTTAATAACAAAGCCGGGACTTCGTCTCTGCGAGGCGGGCTTTCCTAGCTTAATAACAAAGACGGGACTTCGTCTCTGCGAGGCGGGCTTTCCTAGCTTAATAACAAAGACGGGACTTCGTCTCTGCGAGGCGGGCTTTCCTAGCTTAATAACAAAGACGGGACTTCGTCTCTGCGAGGCAGGCTTTCCTAGCTTAATAACAAAGACGGGACTTCGTCTCTGCGAGGCGGGCTTTCCTAGCTTAATAACAAAGCCGGGACTTCGTCTCTGCGAGGCGGGCTTTCCTAGCTTAATAACAAAGACGGGACTTCGTCTCTGAGAAGCAGGCTTTCCTGGCTTAATAACAAAGACGGGACTTCGTCTCTGCGAGGCAGGCTTTCCTAGCTTAATAACAAAGCCGGGACTTCGTCTCTGCGAGGCGGGCTTTCCTAGCTTAATAACAAAGACGGGACTTCGTCTCTGCGAGGCGGGCTTTCCTAGCTTAATAACAAAGCCGGGACTTCGTCTCTGCGAGGCGGGCTTTCCTAGCTTAATAACAAAGCCGGGACTTCGTCTCTGCGAGGCGGGCTTTCCTAGCTTAATTACAAAGACGGGACTTCGTCTCTGCGAAGCGGGCTTTCCTAGCTTAATAACAAAGACGGGACTTCGTCTCTGCGAGGCGGGCTTTCCTAGCTTAATAACAAAGCCGGGACTTCGACTCTGCGAGGCGGGCTTTCCTAGCTTAATAACAATGCCGGGACTTCGTCTCTGCGAGGCGGGCTTTCCTAGCTTAATAACACAGACGGGACTTCGTCTCTGCGAGGCGGGCTTTCCTAGCTTAATAACAAAGCCGGGACTTCGTCTCTGCGAGGCGGGCTTTCCTAGCTTAATAACAAAGACGGGACTTCGTCTCTGCGAGGCGGGCTTTCCTAGCTTAATAACAAAGCCGGGACTTCGTCTCTGCGAGGCGGGCTTTCCTAGCTTAATAACAAAGACGGGACTTCGTCTCTGCGAGGCGGGCTTTCCTAGCTTAATAACAAAGCCGGGACTTCGTCTCTGCGAGGCAGGCTTTCCTAGCTTAATAACAAAGACGGGACTTCGTCTCTGCGAGGCGGGCTTTCCTAGCTTAATAGCAAAGCCGGGACTTCGTCTCTGCGAGGCAGGCTTTCCTAGCTTAATAACAAAGACGGGACTTCGTCTCTGCGAGGCGGGCTTTCCTAGCTTAATAACAAAGACGGGACTTCGTCTCTGCGAGGCGGGCTTTCCTAGCTTAATAACAAAGACGGGACATCCTCTCTGCGAGGCAGGCTTTCCTAGCTTAATAACAAAGACGGGACTTCGTCTCTGCGAGGCGGGCTTTCCTAGCTTAATAACAAAGACGGGACTTCGTCTCTGCGAGGCGGGCTTTCCTAGCTTAATAACAAAGACGGGACTTCGTCTCTGCGAGGCGGGCTTTCCTAGCTTAATAACAAAGCCGGGACTTCGTCTCTGCGAGGCGGGCTTTCCTAGCTTAATAACAAAGACGGGACATCCTCTCTGCGAGGCAGGCTTTCCTAGCTTAATAACAAAGACGTGACTTCGGCTCTGCGATGCAGGCTTTCCTAGCTTAATAACAAAGCCGGGACTTCGTCTCTGCGAGGCGGGCTTTCCTAGCTTAATAACAAAGCCGGGACTTCGTCTCTGCGAGGCGGGCTTTCCTAGCTTAATAACAAAGACGGGACTTCGTCTCTGTGAGGCGGGCTTTCCTAGCTTAATAACAAAGCCGGGACTTCGTCTCTGCGAGGCGGGCTTTCCTAGCTTAATAACAAAGACGGGACTTCGTCTCTGCGAGGCAGACTTTCCTAGCTTAATAACAAAGCCGGGACTTCGTCTCTGCGAGGCAGGCTTTCCTAGCTTAATAACACAGCCGGGACTTCGTCTCTGCGAGGCGGGCTTTCCTAGCTTAATAACAAAGACGGGACTTCGTCTCTGCGAGGCGGGCTTTCCTAGCTTAATAACAAAGCCGGGACTTCGTCTCTGAGAAGCAGGCTTTCCTGGTTTAATAACAAAGACGGGACTTCGTCTCTGCGAGGCAGGCTTTCCTAGCTTAATAACAAAGCCGGGACTTCGTCTCTGCGAGGCGGGCTTTCCTAGCTTAATAACAAAGACGGGACTTCGTCTCTGCGAGGCAGGCTTTCCTAGCTTAATAACAAAGCCGGGACTTCGTCTCTGCGAGGCGGGCTTTCCTAGCTTAATAACAAAGCCGGGACTTCGTCTCTGCGAGGCAGGCTTTCCTAGCTTAATAACAAAGCCAGGACTTCGTCTCTGCGAGGCGGGCTTTCCTAGCTTAATTACAAAGCCGGGACTTCGTCTCTGCGAGGCAGGCTGTCCTAGCTTAATAACAAAGCCGGGACTTCGTCTCTGCGAGGCGGGCTTTCCTAGCTTAATAACAAAGCCGGGACTTCGTCTCTGCGAGGCGGGCTTTCCTAGCTTAATAACAAAGCCGGGACTTCGTCTCTGCGAGGCGGGCTTTCCTAGCTTAATAACAAAGACGGGACTTCGTCTCTGCGAGGCGGGCTTTCCTAGCTTAATAACAAAGCCGGGACTTCGTCTCTGCGAGGCGGGCTTTCCTAGCTTAATAACAAAGACGGGACTTCGTCTCTGCGAGGCGGGCTTTCCTAGCTTAATAACAAAGACGGGACATCCTCTCTGCGAGGCAGGCTTTCCTAGCTTAATAACAAAGCCGGGACTTTGTCTCTGCGAGGCGGGCTTTCCTAGCTTAATAACAAAGCCAGGACTTCGTCTCTGCGAGGCGGGCTTTCCTAGCTTAATAACAAAGACGGGACTTCGTCTCTGCGAGGCGGGCTTTCCTAGCTTAATAACAAAGACGGGACTTCGTCTCTGCGAGGCGGGCTTTCCTAGCTTAATAACAAAGACGGGACTTCGTCTCTGCGAGGCGGGCTTTCCTAGCTTAATAACAAAGACGGGACTTCGTCTCTGCGAGGCAGGCTTTCCTAGCTTAATAACAAAGCCGGGACTTCGTCTCTGAGAAGCAGGCTTTCCTAGCTTAATAACAAAGACGGGACTTCGTCTCTGCGAGGCGGGTTTTCCTAGCTTAATAACAAAGCCGGGACTTCGTCTCTGCGAGGCGGGCTTTCCTAGCTTAATAACAAAGCCGGGACTTCGTCTCTGCGAGGCGGGCTTTCCTAGCTTAATAACAAAGACGGGACTTCGTCTCTGCGAGGCGGGCTTTCCTAGCTTAATAACAAAGCCGGGACTTCGTCTCTGCGAGGCGGGCTTTCCTAGCTTAATAACAAAGACGGGACTTCGTCTCTGCGAGGCAGGCTTTCCTAGCTTAATAACAAAGACGGGACTTCGTCTCTGCGAGGCGGGCTTTCCTAGCTTAATAACAAAGACGGGACTTCGTCTCTGCGAGGCGGGCTTTCCTAGCTTAATAACAAAGACAGGACTTCGTCTCTGCGAGGCAGGCTTTCCTAGCTTAATAACAAAGACGGGACTTCGTCTCTGCGAGGCGGGCTTTCCTAGCTTAATAACAAAGCCGGGACTTCGTCTCTGCGAGGCGGGCTTTCCTAGCTTAATAACAAAGCCGGGACTTCGTCTCTGCGAGGCGGGCTTTCCTAGCTTAATAACAAAGACGGGACTTCGTCTCTGCGAGGCGGGCTTTCCTAGCTTAATAACAAAGACGGGACTTCGTCTCTGCGAGGCGGGCTTTCCTAGCTTAATAACAAAGACGGGACTTCGTCTCTGCGAGGCAGGCTTTCCTAGCTTAATAACAAAGACGGGACTTCGTCTCTGCGAGGCGGGCTTTCCTAGCTTAATAACAAAGCCGGGACTTCGTCTCTGCGAGGCGGGCTTTCCTAGCTTAATAACAAAGACGGGACTTCGTCTCTGAGAAGCAGGCTTTCCTGGCTTAATAACAAAGACGGGACTTCGTCTCTGCGAGGCAGGCTTTCCTAGCTTAATAACAAAGCCGGGACTTCGTCTCTGCGAGGCGGGCTTTCCTAGCTTAATAACAAAGACGGGACTTCGTCTCTGCGAGGCGGGCTTTCCTAGCTTAATAACAAAGCCGGGACTTCGTCTCTGCGAGGCGGGCTTTCCTAGCTTAATAACAAAGCCGGGACTTCGTCTCTGCGAGGCGGGCTTTCCTAGCTTAATTACAAAGACGGGACTTCGTCTCTGCGAAGCGGGCTTTCCTAGCTTAATAACAAAGACGGGACTTCGTCTCTGCGAGGCGGGCTTTCCTAGCTTAATAACAAAGCCGGGACTTCGACTCTGCGAGGCGGGCTTTCCTAGCTTAATAACAATGCCGGGACTTCGTCTCTGCGAGGCGGGCTTTCCTAGCTTAATAACACAGACGGGACTTCGTCTCTGCGAGGCGGGCTTTCCTAGCTTAATAACAAAGCCGGGACTTCGTCTCTGCGAGGCGGGCTTTCCTAGCTTAATAACAAAGACGGGACTTCGTCTCTGCGAGGCGGGCTTTCCTAGCTTAATAACAAAGCCGGGACTTCGTCTCTGCGAGGCGGGCTTTCCTAGCTTAATAACAAAGACGGGACTTCGTCTCTGCGAGGCGGGCTTTCCTAGCTTAATAACAAAGCCGGGACTTCGTCTCTGCGAGGCAGGCTTTCCTAGCTTAATAACAAAGACGGGACTTCGTCTCTGCGAGGCGGGCTTTCCTAGCTTAATAGCAAAGCCGGGACTTCGTCTCTGCGAGGCAGGCTTTCCTAGCTTAATAACAAAGACGGGACTTCGTCTCTGCGAGGCGGGCTTTCCTAGCTTAATAACAAAGACGGGACTTCGTCTCTGCGAGGCGGGCTTTCCTAGCTTAATAACAAAGACGGGACATCCTCTCTGCGAGGCAGGCTTTCCTAGCTTAATAACAAAGACGGGACTTCGTCTCTGCGAGGCGGGCTTTCCTAGCTTAATAACAAAGACGGGACTTCGTCTCTGCGAGGCGGGCTTTCCTAGCTTAATAACAAAGACGGGACTTCGTCTCTGCGAGGCGGGCTTTCCTAGCTTAATAACAAAGCCGGGACTTCGTCTCTGCGAGGCGGGCTTTCCTAGCTTAATAACAAAGACGGGACATCCTCTCTGCGAGGCAGGCTTTCCTAGCTTAATAACAAAGACGTGACTTCGGCTCTGCGATGCAGGCTTTCCTAGCTTAATAACAAAGCCGGGACTTCGTCTCTGCGAGGCGGGCTTTCCTAGCTTAATAACAAAGCCGGGACTTCGTCTCTGCGAGGCGGGCTTTCCTAGCTTAATAACAAAGACGGGACTTCGTCTCTGCGAGGCGGGCTTTCCTAGCTTAATAACAAAGACGGGACTTCGTCTCTGCGAGGCAGGCTTTACTAGCTTAATAACAAAGCCGGGACTTCGTCTCTGCGAGGCAGGCTTTCCTAGCTTAATAACAAAGACGGGACTTCGTCTCTGTAAGGCGGGCTTTCCTAGCTTAATAACAAAGCCGGGACTTCGTCTCTGCGAGGCGGGCTTTCCTAGCTTAATAACAAAGCCGGGACTTCGTCTCTGCGAGGCAGGCTTTACTAGCTTAATAACAAAGCCGGGACTTCGTCTCTGCGAGGCGGGCTTTCCTAGGTAATAATAATGCCGGGACTTCGTCTCTGCGAGGCAGGCTTTCCTAGCTTAATAACAAAGCCGGGACTTCGTCTCTGCGAGGCAGGCTTTACTAGCTTAATAACAAAGCCGGGACTTCGTCTCTGCGAGGCGGGCTTTCCTAGCTTAATAACAAAGACGGGACATCCTCTCTGCGAGGCAGGCTTTCCTAGCTTAATAACAAAGCCGGGACTTCGTCTCTGCGAGGCGGGCTTTCCTAGCTTAATAACAAAGCCGGGACTTCGTCTCTGCGAGGCGGGCTTTCCTAGCTTAATAACAAAGACGGGACTTCGTCTCTGCGAGGCGGGCTTTCCTAGCTTAATAACAAAGACGGGACTTCGTCTCTGCGAGGCAGGCTTTCCTAGCTTAATAACAAAGCCAGGACTTCGTCTCTGCGAGGCGGGCTTTCCTAGCTTAATAACAAAGCCGGGACTTCGTCTCTGCGAGGCGGGCTTTCCTAGCTTAATAACAAAGACGGGACTTCGTCTCTGCGAGGCAGGCTTTCCTAGCTTAATAACAAAGCCGGGACTTCGTCTCTGCGAGGCGGGCTTTCCTAGCTTAATAACAAAGACGGGACTTCGTCTCTGCGAGGCGGGCTTTCCTAGCTTAATAACAAGGACGGGACTTCGTCTCTGCGAGGCGGGCTTTCCTAGCTTAATAACAAAGACGGGACTTCGTCTCTGCGAGGCGGGCTTTCCTAGCTTAATAACAAAGACGGGACTTCGTCTCTGCGAGGCAGGCTTTCCTAGCTTAATAACAAAGCCGGGACTTCGTCTCTGAGAAGCAGGCTTTCCTAGCTTAATAACAAAGACGGGACTTCGTCTCTGCGAGGCGGGCTTTCCTAGCTTAATAACAAAGCCGGGACTTCGTCTCTGCGAGGCGGGCTTTCCTAGCTTAATAACAAAGCCGGGACTTCGTCTCTGCGAGGCGGGCTTTCCTAGCTTAATAACAAAGACGGGACTTCGTCTCTGCGAGGCGGGCTTTCCTAGCTTAATAACAAAGCCGGGACTTCGTCTCTGCGAGGCGGGCTTTCCTAGCTTAATAACAAAGACGGGACTTCGTCTCTGCGAGGCGGGCTTTCCTAGCTTAATAACAAAGACGGGACTTCGTCTCTGCGAGGCGGGCTTTCCTAGCTTAATAACAAAGACGGGACTTCGTCTCTGCGAGGCGGGCTTTCCTAGCTTAATAACAAAGACGGGACTTCGTCTCTGCGAGGCAGGCTTTCCTAGCTTAATAACAAAGACGGGACTTCGTCTCTGCGAGGCGGGCTTTCCTAGCTTAATAACAAAGACGGGACTTCGTCTCTGCGAGGCGGGCTTTCCTAGCTTAATAACAAAGACGGGACTTCGTCTCTGCGAGGCGGGCTTTCCTAGCTTAATAACAAAGACGGGACTTCGTCTCTGCGAGGCGGGCTTTCCTAGCTCAATAACAAAGACGGGACTTCGTCTCTGCGAGGCGGGCTTTCCTAGCTTAATAACAAAGACGGGACTTCGTCTCTGCGAGGCGGGCTTTCCTAGCTTAATAACAAAGCCGGGACTTCGTCTCTGCGAGGCGGGCTTTCCTAGCTTAATAACAAAGACGGGACTTCGTCTCTGAGAAGCAGGCTTTCCTGGCTTAATAACAAAGACGGGACTTCGTCTCTGCGAGGCAGGCTTTCCTAGCTTAATAACAAAGCCGGGACTTCGTCTCTGCGAGGCGGGCTTTCCTAGCTTAATAACAAAGACAGAACTTCGTCTCTGCGAGGCGGGCTTTCCTAGCTTAATAACAAAGCCGGGACTTCGTCTCTGCGAGGCGGGCTTTCCTAGCTTAATAACAAAGCCGGGACTTCGTCTCTGCGAGGCGGGCTTTCCTAGCTTAATAACAAAGCCGGGACTTCGTCTCTGCGAGGCGGGCTTTCCTAGCTTAATAACAAAGCCGGGACTTCGTCTCTGCGAGGCGGGCTTTCCTAGCTTAATAACAAAGACCGGACTTCGTCTCTGCGAGGCGGGCTTTCCTAGCTTAATAACAATGCCGGGACTTCGTCTCTGCGAGGCGGGCTTTCCTAGCTTAATAACACAGACGGGACTTCGTCTCTGCGAGGCGGGCTTTCCTAGCTTAATAACAAAGCCGGGACTTCGTCTCTGCGAGGCGGGCTTTCCTAGCTTGATAACAAAGCCGGGACTTCGTCTCTGCGAGGCGGGCTTTCCTAGCTTAATAACAAAGACGGGACTTCGTCTCTGCGAGGCGGGCTTTCCTAGCTTAATAACAAAGCCGGGACTTCGTCTCTGCGAGGCGGGCTTTCCTAGCTTAATAACAAAGACGGGACTTCGTCTCTGCAAGGCGGGCTTTCCTAGCTTAATAACAAAGCCGGGACTTCGTCTCTGCGAGGCAGGCTTTCCTAGCTTAATAACAAAGACGGGACTTCGTCTCTGCGAGGTGGGCTTTCCTAGCTTAATAACAAAGACGGGACTTCGTCTCTGCGAGGCGGGCTTTCCTAGCTTAATAACAAAGACGGGACTTCGTCTCTGCGAGGCGGGCTTTCCTAGCTTAATAACAAAGCCGGGACTTCGTCTCTGCGAGGCGGGCTTTCCTAGCTTAATAACAAAGACGGGACATCCTCTGTGCGAGGCAGGCTTTCCTAGCTTAATAACAAAGACGGGACTTCGTCTCTGCGAGGCGGGCATTCCTAGCTTAATAACAAAGCCGGGACTTCGTCTCTGCGAGGCGGGCTTTCCTAGCTTAATAACAAAGACGGGACATCCTCTCTGCGAGGCAGGCTTTCCTAGCTTAATAACAAAGACGTGACTTCGGCTCTGCGATGCAGGCTTTCCTAGCTTAATAACAAAGCCGGGACTTCGTCTCTGCGAGGCGGGCTTTCCTAGCTTAATAACAAAGCCGGGACTTCGTCTCTGCGAGGCAGGCTTTACTAGCTTAATAACAAAGCCGGGACTTCGTCTCTGCGAGGCGGGCTTTCCTAGGTAATAATAATGCCGGGACTTCGTCTCTGCGAGGCAGGCTTTCCTAGCTTAATAACAAAGCCGGGACTTCGTCTCTGCGAGGCAGGCTTTACTAGCTCAATAACAAAGCCGGGACTTCGTCTCTGCGAGGCGGGCTTTCCTAGCTTAATAACAAAGACGGGACATCCTCTCTGCGAGGCAGGCTTTCCTAGCTTAATAACAAAGACGTGACTTCGGCTCTGCGATGCAGGCTTTCCTAGCTTAATAACAAAGCCGGGACTTCGTCTCTGCGAGGCGGGCTTTCCTAGCTTAATAACAAAGCCGGGACTTCGTCTCTGCGAGGCGGGCTTTCCTAGCTTAATAACAAAGACGGGACTTCGTCTCTGCGAGGCGGGCTTTCCTAGCTTAATAACAAAGACAGGACTTTGTCTCTGCGAGGCGGGCTTTCCTAGCTTAATAACAAAGACGGGACTTCGTCTCTGCGAGGCAGGCTTTACTAGCTTAATAACAAAGCCAGGACTTCGTCTCTGCGAGGCGGGCTTTCCTAGCTTAATAACAAAGCCGGGACTTCGTCTCTGCGAGGCAGGCTTTACTAGCTTAATAACAAAGCCGGGACTTCGTCTCTGCGAGGCGGGCTTTCCTAGGTAATAATAATGCCGGGACTTCGTCTCTGCGAGGCAGGCTTTCCTAGCTTAATAACAAAGCCGGGACTTCGTCTCTGCGAGGCAGGCTTTACTAGCTTAATAACAAAGCCGGGACTTCGTCTCTGCGAGGCAGGCTTTCCTAGCTTAATAACAAAGCCGGGACTTCATCTCTGCGAGGCGGGCTTTCCTAGCTTAATAACAAAGCCGGGACTTCGTCTCTGCGAGGCGGGCTTTCCTAGCTTAATAACAAAGACGGGACTTCGTCTCTGCGAGGCGGGCTTTCCTAGCTTAATAACAAAGCCGGGACTTCGTCTCTGCGAGGCAGGCTTTCCTAGCTTAATAACAAAGACGGGACTTCGTCTCTGCGAGGCGGGCTTTCCTAGCTTAATAACAAAGCCGGGACTTCGTCTCTGCGAGGCAGGCTTTCCTAGCTTAATAACAAAGACGGGACTTCGTCTCTGCGAGGCGGGCTTTCCTAGCTTAATAACAAAGACGGGACTTCGTCTCTGCGAGGCGGGCTTTCCTAGCTTAATAACAAAGACGGGACATCCTCTCTGCGAGGCAGGCTTTCCTAGCTTAATAACAAAGACGGGACTTCGTCTCTGCGAGGCGGGCTTTCCTAGCTTAATAACAAAGACGGGACTTCGTCTCTGCGAGGCGGGCTTTCCTAGCTTAATAACAAAGACGGGACTTCGTCTCTGCGAGGCGGGCTTTCCTAGCTTAATAACAAAGCCGGGACTTCGTCTCTGCGAGGCGGGCTTTCCTAGCTTAATAACAAAGACGGGACATCCTCTCTGCGAGGCAGGCTTTCCTAGCTTAATAACAAAGACGTGACTTCGGCTCTGCGATGCAGGCTTTCCTATCTTAATAACAAAGCCGGGACTTCGTCTCTGCGAGGCGGGCTTTCCTAGCTTAATAACAAAGCTGGGACTTCGTCTCTGCGAGGCGGGCTTTCCTAGCTTAATAACAAAGACGGGACTTCGTCTCTGCGAGGCGGGCTTTCCTAGCTTAATAACAAAGACAGGACTTCGTCTCTGCGAGGCGGGCTTTCCTAGCTTAATAACAAAGACGGGACTTCGTCTCTGCGAGGCAGGCTTTACTAGCTTAATAACAAAGCCGGGACTTCTTCTCTGCGAGGCGGGCTTTCCTAGCTTAATAACAAAGCTGGGACTTCGTCTCTGCGAGGCGGGCTTTCCTAGCTTAATAACAAAGACGGGACTTCGTCTCTGCGAGGCGGGCTTTCCTAGCTTAATAACAAAGACAGGACTTCGTCTCTGCGAGGCGGGCTTTCCTAGCTTAATAACAAAGACGGGACTTCGTCTCTGCGAGGCAGGCTTTACTAGCTTAATAACAAAGCCGGGACTTCTTCTCTGCGAGGCAGGCTTTCCTAGCTTAATAACAAAGACGGGACTTCGTCTCTGTGAGGCGGGCTTTCCTAGCTTAATAACAAACCGGGACTTCGTCTCTGCGAGGCGGGCTTTCCTAGCTTAATAACAAAGCCGGGACTTCGTCTCTGCGAGGCAGGCTTTACTAACTTAATAACAAAGCCGGGACTTCGTCTCTGCGAGGCGGGCTTTCCTAGGTAATAATAATGCCGGGACTTCGTCTCTGCGAGGCAGGCTTTCCTAGCTTAATAACAAAGACGGGACTTCGTCTCTGCGAGGCAGGCTTTACTAGCTTAATAACAAAGCCGGGACTTCGTCTCTGCGAGGCAGGCTTTCCTAGCTTAATAACAAAGCCGGGACTTCGTCTCTGCGAGGCGGGCTTTCCTAGCTTAATAACAAAGCCGGGACTTCGTCTCTGCGAGGCGGGCTTTCCTAGCTTAATAACAAAGACGTGACTTCGTCTCTGTGAGGCGGGCTTTCCTAGCTTAATAACAAAGACGTGACTTCGTCTCTGCGAGGCGGGCTTTCCTAGCTTAATAACAAAGACGGGACTTCGTCTCTGCGAGGCGGGCTTTCCTAGCTTAATAACAAAGACGGGACTTCGTCTCTCCGAGGCGGGCTTTCCTAGCTTAATAACACAGACGGGACTTCGTCTCTGCGAGGCGGGCTTTCCTAGCTTAATAACAAAGCCGGGACTTCGTCTCTGCGAGGCAGGCTTTCCTAGCTTAATAACAAAGCCGGGACTTCGTCTCTGCGAGGCGGGCTTTCCTAGCTTAATAACAAAGCCGGGACTTCGTCTCTGCGAGGCGGGCTTTCCTAGGTAATAATAATGCCGGGACTTCGTCTCTGCAAGGCAGGCTTTCCTAGCTTAATAACAAAGACGGGACTTCGTCTCTGCGAGGCGGGCTTTCCTAGCTTAATAACAAAGCCAGGACTTCGTCTCTGCGAGGCGGGCTTTCCTAGCTTAATAACAAAGCCGGGACTTCGTCTCTGCGAGGCGGGCTTTCCTAGCTTAATAACAAAGACGGGACATCGTCTCTGCGAGGCAAGCTTTCCTAGCTTAATAACAAAGACGGGACTTCGTCTCTGCGAGGCGGGCTTTCCTAGCTTAATAACAAAGACGGGACTTCGTCTCTGTGAGGCGGGCTTTCCTAGCTTAATAACAAAGCCGGGACGTCGTCTCTGCGAGGCAGGCTTTCCTAGCTTAATAACAAAGCCGGGACTTCGTCTCTGCGAGGCGGGCTTTCCTAGCTTAATAACAAAGACGGGACTTCGTCTCTGCGAGGCGGGCTTTCCTAGCTTAATAACAAAGCCGGGACTTCGTCTCTGCGAGGCGGGCTTTCCTAGCTTAATAACAAAGACGGGACTTCGTCTCTGCGAGGCGGGCTTTCCTAGCTTAATAACAAAGACGGGACTTCGTCTCTGCGAGGCGGGCTTTCCTAGCTTAATAACAAAGACGGGACTTCGTCTCTGCGAGGCGGGCTTTCCTAGCTTAATAACAAAGACGGGACTTCGTCTCTGCGAGGCGGGCTTTCCTAGCTTAATAACAAAGACGGGACTTCGTCTCTGCGAGGCGGGCTTTCCTAGCTTAATAACAAAGACGGGACTTCGTCTCTGCGAGGCGGGCTTTCCTAGCTTAATAACAAAGACGGGACGTCGTCTCTGCGAGGCAGGCTTTCCTAGCTTAATAACAAAGACGGGACTTCGTCTCTGCGAGGCGGGCTTTCCTAGCTTAATAACAAAGACGGGACTTCGTCTCTGCGAGGCGGGCTTTCCTAGCTTAATAACAAAGACAGGACTTCGTCTCTGCGAGGCAGGCTTTCCTAGCTTAATAACAAAGACGGGACTTCGTCTCTGCGAGGCGGGCTTTCCTAGCTTAATAACAAAGACGGGACTTCGTCTCTGCGAGGCGGGCTTTCCTAGCTTAATAACAAAGACGGGACTTCGTCTCTGCGAGGCGGGCTTTCCTAGCTTAATAACAAAGACGGGACTTCGTCTCTGCGAGGCGGGCTTTCCTAGCTTAATAACAAAGACGGGACTTCGTCTCTGCGAGGCAGGCTTTCCTAGCTTAATAACAAAGACGGGACTTCGTCTCTGCGAGGCGGGCTTTCCTAGCTTAATAACAAAGCCGGGACTTCGTCTCTGCGAGGCGGGCTTTCCTAGCTTAATAACAAAGACGGGACTTCGTCTCTGCGAGGCAGGCTTTCCTAGCTTAATAACAAAGCCGGGACTTCGTCTCTGCGAGGCGGGCTTTCCTAGCTTAATAACAAAGACGGGACTTCGTCTCTGCGAGGCGGGCTTTCCTAGCTTAATAACAAAGCCGGGACTTCGTCTCTGCGAGGCGGGCTTTCCTAGCTTAATAACAAAGCCGGGACTTCGTCTCTGCGAGGCGGGCTTTCCTAGCTTAATAACAAAGACGGGACTTCGTCTCTGCGAGGCGGGCTTTCCTAGCTTAATAACAAAGCCGGGACTTCGTCTCTGCGAGGCGGGCTTTCCTAGCTTAATAACAAAGACGGGACTTCGTCTCTGCGAGGCGGGCTTTCCTAGCTTAATAACAAAGCCGGGACTTTGTCTCTGCGAGGCGGGCTTTCCTAGCTTAATAACAAAGCCGGGACTTTGTCTCTGTGAGGCGGGCTTTCCTAGCTTAATAACAAAGACGGGACTTCGTCTCTGCGAGGCAGGCTTTCCTAGCTTAATAACAAAGCCGGGACTTTGTCTCTGTGAGGCGGGCTTTCCTAGCTTAATAACAAAGCCGGGACTTCGACTCTGCGAGGCGGGCTTTCCTAGCTTAATAACAATGCCGGGACTTCGTCTCTGCGAGGCGGGCTTTCCTAGCTTAATAACACAGACGGGACTTCGTCTCTGCGAGGCGGGCTTTCCTAGCTTAATAACAAAGCCGGGACTACGTCTCTGCGAGGCAGGCTTTCCTAGCTTGATAACAAAGCCGGGACTTCGTCTCTGCGAGGCGGGCTTTCCTAGCTTAATAACAAAGACGGGACTTCGTCTCTGCGAGGCGGGCTTTCCTAGCTTAATAACAAAGCCGGGACTTCGTCTCTGCGAGGCGGGCTTTCCTAGCTTAATAACAAAGACGGGACTTCGTCTCTGCGAGGCGGGCTTTCCTAGCTTAATAACAAAGCCGGGACTTCGTCTCTGTGAGGCAGGCTTTCCTAGCTTAATAACAAAGACGGGACTTCGTCTCTGCGAGGCAGGCTTTCCTAGCTTAATAACAAAGACGGGACTTCGTCTCTGCGAGGCGGGCTTTCCTAGCTTAATAACAAAGCCGGGACTTCGTCTCTGCGAGGCAGGCTTTCCTAGCTTAATAACACAGACGGGACTTCGTCTCTGCGAGGCGGGCTTTCCTAGCTTAATAACAAAGACGGGACTTCGTCTCTGCGAGGCGGGCTTTCCTAGCTTAATAACAAAGCCGGGACTTCGTCTCTGCGAGGCGGGCTTTCCTAGCTTAATAACAAAGACGGGACTTCGTCTCTGCGAGGCGGGCTTTCCTAGCTTAATAACAAAGACGGGACTTCGTCTCTGCGAGGCGGGCTTTCCTAGCTTAATAACAAAGACGGGACTTCGTCTCTGCGAGGCGGGCTTTCCTAGCTTAATAACAAAGACGGGACTTCGTCTCTGCGAGGCGGGCTTTCCTAGCTTAATAACAAAGCCGGGACTTCGTCTCTGCGAGGCGGGCTTTCCTAGCTTAATAACAAAGACGGGACATCCTCTCTGCGAGGCAGGCTTTCCTAGCTTAATAACAAAGACGTGACTTCGGCTCTGCGATGCAGGCTTTCCTAGCTTAATAACAAAGCCAGGACTTCGTCTCTGCGAGGCGGGCTTTCCTAGCTTAATAACAAAGCCGGGACTTCGTCTCTGCGAGGCGGGCTTTCCTAGCTTAATAACAAAGACGGGACTTCGTCTCTGCGAGGCGGGCTTTCCTAGCTTAATAACAAAGACAGGACTTCGTCTCTGCGAGGCGGGCTTTCCTAGCTTAATAACAAAGACGGGACTTCGTCTCTGCGAGGCAGGCTTTACTAGCTTAATAACAAAGCCGGGACTTCGTCTCTGCGAGGCAGGCTTTCCTAGCTTAATAACAAAGACGGGACTTCGTCTCTGTGAGGCGGGCTTTCCTAGCTTAATAACAAAGCCGGGACTTCGTCTCTGCGAGGCGGGCTTTCCTAGCTTAATAACAAAGCCGGGACTTCGTCTCTGCGAGGCAGGCTTTACTAGCTTAATAACAAAGCCGGGACTTCGTCTCTGCGAGGCGGGCTTTCCTAGGTAATAATAATGCCGGGACTTCGTCTCTGCGAGGCAGGCTTTCCTAGCTTAATAACAAAGCCGGGACTTCGTCTCTGCGAGGCAGGCTTTACTAGCTTAATAACAAAGCCGGGACTTCGTCTCTGCGAGGCGGGCTTTCCTAGCTTAATAACAAAGACGGGACATCCTCTCTGCGAGGCAGGCTTTCCTAGCTTAATAACAAAGACGTGACTTCGGCTCTGTGATGCAGGCTTTCCTAGCTTAATAACAAAGCCGGGACTTCGTCTCTGCGAGGCAGGCTTTCCTAGCTTAATAACAAAGACGGGACTTCGTCTCTGCGAGGCGGGCTTTCCTAGCTTAATAACAAAGCCGGGACTTCGTCTCTGCGAGGCGGGCTTTCCTAGCTTAATAACAAAGACGGGACTTCGTCTCTGAGAAGCAGGCTTTCCTGGCTTAATAACAAAGACGGGACTTCGTCTCTGCGAGGCAGGCTTTCCTAGCTTAATAACAAAGCCGGGACTTCGTCTCTGCGAGGCGGGCTTTCCTAGCTTAATAACAAAGACGGGACTTCGTCTCTGCGAGGCGGGCTTTCCTAGCTTAATAACAAAGACGGGACTTCGTCTCTGCGAGGCGGGCTTTCCTAGCTTAATAACAAAGCCGGGACTTCGTCTCTGCGAGGCGGGCTTTCCTAGCTTAATAACAAAGACGGGACTTCGTCTCTGCGAGGCGGGCTTTCCTAGCTTAATAACAAAGACGGGACTTCGTCTCTGCGAGGCGGGCTTTCCTAGCTTAATAACAAAGACGGGACTTCGTCTCTGCGAGGCGGGCTTTCCTAGCTTAATAACAAAGCCGGGACTTTGTCTCTGCGAGGCGGGCTTTCCTAGCTTAATAACAAAGCCGGGACTTTGTCTCTGTGAGGCGGGCTTTCCTAGCTTAATAACAAAGACGGGACTTCGTCTCTGCGAGGCAGGCTTTCCTAGCTTAATAACAAAGCCGGGACTTTGTCTCTGTGAGGCGGGCTTTCCTAGCTTAATAACAAAGCCGGGACTTCGACTCTGCGAGGCGGGCTTTCCTAGCTTAATAACAATGCCGGGACTTCGTCTCTGCGAGGCGGGCTTTCCTAGCTTAATAACACAGACGGGACTTCGTCTCTGCGAGGCGGGCTTTCCTAGCTTAATAACAAAGCCGGGACTACGTCTCTGCGAGGCAGGCTTTCCTAGCTTGATAACAAAGCCGGGACTTCGTCTCTGCGAGGCGGGCTTTCCTAGCTTAATAACAAAGACGGGACTTCGTCTCTGCGAGGCGGGCTTTCCTAGCTTAATAACAAAGCCGGGACTTCGTCTCTGCGAGGCGGGCTTTCCTAGCTTAATAATAAAGACGGGACTTCGTCTCTGCGAGGCGGGCTTTCCTAGCTTAATAACAAAGCCGGGACTTTGTCTCTGCGAGGCAGGCTTTCCTAGCTTAATAACAAAGACGGGACTTCGTCTCTGCGAGGCGGGCTTTCCTAGCTTAATAACAAAGCCGGGACTTCGTCTCTGCGAGGCGGGCTTTCCTAGCTTAATAACAAAGACGGGACTTCGTCTCTGCGAGGCGGGCTTTCCTAGCTTAATAACAAAGCCGGGACTTTGTCTCTGCGAGGCGGGCTTTCCTAGCTTAATAACAAAGCCGGGACTTTGTCTCTGTGAGGCGGGCTTTCCTAGCTTAATAACAAAGACGGGACTTCGTCTCTGCGAGGCGGGCTTTCCTAGCTTAATAACAAAGCCGGGACTTCGTCTCTGTGAGGCAGGCTTTCCTAGCTTAATAACAAAGACGGGACTTCGTCTCTGCGAGGCAGGCTTTCCTAGCTTAATAACAAAGACGGGACTTCGTCTCTGCGAGGCGGGCTTTCCTAGCTTAATAACAAAGCCGGGACTTCGTCTCTGCGAGGCAGGCTTTCCTAGCTTAATAACACAGACGGGACTTCGTCTCTGCGAGGCGGGCTTTCCTAGCTTAATAACAAAGACGGGACTTCGTCTCTGCGAGGCGGGCTTTCCTAGCTTAATAACAAAGCCGGGACTTCGTCTCTGCGAGGCGGGCTTTCCTAGCTTAATAACAAAGACGGGACTTCGTCTCTGCGAGGCGGGCTTTCCTAGCTTAATAACAAAGACGGGACTTCGTCTCTGCGAGGCGGGCTTTCCTAGCTTAATAACAAAGACGGGACTTCGTCTCTGCGAGGCGGGCTTTCCTAGCTTAATAACAAAGACGGGACTTCGTCTCTGCGAGGCGGGCTTTCCTAGCTTAATAACAAAGCCGGGACTTCGTCTCTGCGAGGCGGGCTTTCCTAGCTTAATAACAAAGACGGGACATCCTCTCTGCGAGGCAGGCTTTCCTAGCTTAATAACAAAGACGTGACTTCGGCTCTGCGATGCAGGCTTTCCTAGCTTAATAACAAAGCCAGGACTTCGTCTCTGCGAGGCGGGCTTTCCTAGCTTAATAACAAAGCCGGGACTTCGTCTCTGCGAGGCGGGCTTTCCTAGCTTAATAACAAAGACGGGACTTCGTCTCTGCGAGGCGGGCTTTCCTAGCTTAATAACAAAGACAGGACTTCGTCTCTGCGAGGCGGGCTTTCCTAGCTTAATAACAAAGACGGGACTTCGTCTCTGCGAGGCAGGCTTTACTAGCTTAATAACAAAGCCGGGACTTCGTCTCTGCGAGGCAGGCTTTCCTAGCTTAATAACAAAGACGGGACTTCGTCTCTGTGAGGCGGGCTTTCCTAGCTTAATAACAAAGCCGGGACTTCGTCTCTGCGAGGCGGGCTTTCCTAGCTTAATAACAAAGCCGGGACTTCGTCTCTGCGAGGCAGGCTTTACTAGCTTAATAACAAAGCCGGGACTTCGTCTCTGCGAGGCGGGCTTTCCTAGGTAATAATAATGCCGGGACTTCGTCTCTGCGAGGCAGGCTTTCCTAGCTTAATAACAAAGCCGGGACTTCGTCTCTGCGAGGCAGGCTTTACTAGCTTAATAACAAAGCCGGGACTTCGTCTCTGCGAGGCGGGCTTTCCTAGCTTAATAACAAAGACGGGACATCCTCTCTGCGAGGCAGGCTTTCCTAGCTTAATAACAAAGACGTGACTTCGGCTCTGTGATGCAGGCTTTCCTAGCTTAATAACAAAGCCGGGACTTCGTCTCTGAGAAGCAGGCTTTCCTGGCTTAATAACAAAGACGGGACTTCGTCTCTGCGAGGCAGGCTTTCCTAGCTTAATAACAAAGCCGGGACTTCGTCTCTGCGAGGCGGGCTTTCCTAGCTTAATAACAAAGACGGGACTTCGTCTCTGCGAGGCGGGCTTTCCTAGCTTAATAACAAAGACGGGACTTCGTCTCTGCGAGGCGGGCTTTCCTAGCTTAATAACAAAGCCGGGACTTCGTCTCTGCGAGGCGGGCTTTCCTAGCTTAATAACAAAGACGGGACTTCGTCTCTGCGAGGCGGGCTTTCCTAGCTTAATAACAAAGACGGGACTTCGTCTCTGCGAGGCGGGCTTTCCTAGCTTAATAACAAAGACGGGACTTCGTCTCTGCGAGGCGGGCTTTCCTAGCTTAATAACAAAGCCGGGACTTTGTCACTGCGAGGCGGGCTTTCCTAGCTTAATAACAAAGCCGGGACTTTGTCTCTGTGAGGCGGGCTTTCCTAGCTTAATAACAAAGACGGGACTTCGTCTCTGCGAGGCAGGCTTTCCTAGCTTAATAACAAAGCCGGGACTTTGTCTCTGTGAGGCGGGCTTTCCTAGCTTAATAACAAAGCCGGGACTTCGACTCTGCGAGGCGGGCTTTCCTAGCTTAATAACAATGCCGGGACTTCGTCTCTGCGAGGCGGGCTTTCCTAGCTTAATAACACAGACGGGACTTCGTCTCTGCGAGGCGGGCTTTCCTAGCTTAATAACAAAGCCGGGACTACGTCTCTGCGAGGCAGGCTTTCCTAGCTTGATAACAAAGCCGGGACTTCGTCTCTGCGAGGCGGGCTTTCCTAGCTTAATAACAAAGACGGGACTTCGTCTCTGCGAGGCGGGCTTTCCTAGCTTAATAACAAAGCCGGGACTTCGTCTCTGCGAGGCGGGCTTTCCTAGCTTAATAATAAAGACGGGACTTCGTCTCTGCGAGGCGGGCTTTCCTAGCTTAATAACAAAGCCGGGACTTTGTCTCTGCGAGGCAGGCTTTCCTAGCTTAATAACAAAGACGGGACTTCGTCTCTGCGAGGCGGGCTTTCCTAGCTTAATAACAAAGCCGGGACTTCGTCTCTGCGAGGCAGGCTTTCCTAGCTTAATAACAAAGACGGGACTTCGTCTCTGCGAGGCGGGCTTTCCTAGCTTAATAACAAAGACGGGACTTCGTCTCTGCGAGGCGGGCTTTCCTAGCTTAATAACAAAGACGGGACATCCTCTCTGCGAGGCAGGCTTTCCTAGCTTAATAACAAAGACGGGACTTCGTCTCTGCGAGGCGGGCTTTCCTAGCTTAATAACAAAGACGGGACTTCGTCTCTGCGAGGCGGGCTTTCCTAGCTTAATAACAAAGACGGGACTTCGTCTCTGCGAGGCGGGCTTTCCTAGCTTAATAACAAAGCCGGGACTTCGTCTCTGCGAGGCAGGCTTTCCTAGCTTAATAACAAAGCCGGGACTTCGTCTCTGCGAGGCGGGCTTTCCTAGCTTAATAACAAAGCCGGGACTTCGTCTCTGCGAGGCGGGCTTTCCTAGCTTAATAACAAAGACGGGACATCCTCTCTGCGAGGCAGGCTTTCCTAGCTTAATAACAAAGACGTGACTTCGGCTCTGCGATGCAGGCTTTCCTAGCTTAATAACAAAGCCGGGACTTCGTCTCTGCGAGGCGGGCTTTCCTAGCTTAATAACAAAGCCGGGACTTCGTCTCTGCGAGGCAGGCTTTCCTAGCTTAATAACAAAGACGGGACTTCGTCTCTGCGAGGCGGGCTTTCCTAGCTTAATAACAAAGACGGGACTTCGTCTCTGCGAGGCGGGCTTTCCTAGCTTAATAACAAAGACGGGACATCCTCTCTGCGAGGCAGGCTTTCCTAGCTTAATAACAAAGACGGGACTTCGTCTCTGCGAGGCGGGCTTTCCTAGCTTAATAACAAAGACGGGACTTCGTCTCTGCGAGGCGGGCTTTCCTAGCTTAATAACAAAGACGGGACTTCGTCTCTGCGAGGCGGGCTTTCCTAGCTTAATAACAAAGCCGGGACTTCGTCTCTGCGAGGCGGGCTTTCCTAGCTTAATAACAAAGACGGGACATCCTCTCTGCGAGGCAGGCTTTCCTAGCTTAATAACAAAGACGTGACTTCGGCTCTGCGATGCAGGCTTTCCTAGCTTAATAACAAAGCCGGGACTTCGTCTCTGCGAGGCGGGCTTTCCTAGCTTAATAACAAAGCCGGGACTTCGTCTCTGCGAGGTGGGCTTTCCTAGCTTAATAACAAAGACGGGACTTCGTCTCTGCGAGGCGGGCTTTCCTAGCTTAATAACAAAGACAGGACTTCGTCTCTGCGAGGCGGGCTTTCCTAGCTTAATAACAAAGACGGGACTTCGTCTCTGCGAGGCGGGCTTTCCTAGCTTAATAACAAAGACGGGACTTCGTCTCTGCGAGGCGGGCTTTCCTAGCTTAATAACAAAGCCGGGACTTCGTCTCTGCGAGGCGGGCTTTCCTAGCTTAATAACAAAGACGGGACATCCTCTCTGCGAGGCAGGCTTTCCTAGCTTAATAACAAAGACGGGACTTCGTCTCTGCGAGGCGGGCTTTCCTAGCTTAATAACAAAGACGGGACTTCATCTCTGCGAGGCGGGCTTTCCTAGCTTAATAACAAAGCCGGGACTTCGTCTCTGCGAGGCAGGCTTTCCTAGCTTAATAACAAAGACGGGACTTCGTCTCTGCGAGGCGGGCTTTCCTAGCTTAATAACAAAGCCGGGACTTCGTCTCTGCGAGGCAGGCTTTCCTAGCTTAATAACAAAGACGGGACTTCGTCTCTGCGAGGCGGGCTTTCCTAGCTTAATAACAAAGACGGGACTTCGTCTCTGCGAGGCGGGCTTTCCTAGCTTAATAACAAAGACGGGACATCCTCTCTGCGAGGCAGGCTTTCCTAGCTTAATAACAAAGACGGGACTTCGTCTCTGCGAGGCGGGCTTTCCTAGCTTAATAACAAAGACGGGACTTCGTCTCTGCGAGGCGGGCTTTCCTAGCTTAATAACAAAGACGGGACTTCGTCTCTGCGAGGCGGGCTTTCCTAGCTTAATAACAAAGCCGGGACTTCGTCTCTGCGAGGCGGGCTTTCCTAGCTTAATAACAAAGACGGGACATCCTCTCTGCGAGGCAGGCTTTCCTAGCTTAATAACAAAGACGTGACTTCGGCTCTGAGATGCAGGCTTTCCTAGCTTAATAACAAAGCCGGGACTTCGTCTCTGCGAGGCGGGCTTTCCTAGCTTAATAACAAAGCCGGGACTTCGTCTCTGCGAGGCGGGCTTTCCTAGCTTAATAACAAAGACGGGACTTCGTCTCTGCGAGGCGGGCTTTCCTAGCTTAATAACAAAGACAGGACTTCGTCTCTGCGAGGCGGGCTTTCCTAGCTTAATAACAAAGACGGGACTTCGTCTCTGCGAGGCAGGCTTTATTAGCTCAATAACAAAGCCGGGACTTCGTCTCTGTGAGGCAGGCTTTCCTAGCTTAATAACAAAGACGGGACTTCGTCTCTGTGAGGCGGGCTTTCCTAGCTTAATAACAAAGCCGGGACTTCGTCTCTGCGAGGCGGGCTTTCCTAGCTTAATAACAAAGCCGGGACTTCGTCTCTGCGAGGCAGGCTTTACTAGCTTAATAACAAAGCCGGGACTTCGTCTCTGCGAGGCGGGCTTTCCTAGGTAATAATAATGCCGGGACTTCGTCTCTGCGAGGCAGGCTTTCCTAGCTTAATAACAAAGCCGGGACTTCGTCTCTGCGAGGCAGGCTTTACTAGCTTAATAACAAAGCCGGGACTTCGTCTCTGCGAGGCGGGCTTTCCTAGCTTAATAACAAAGACGGGACATCCTCTCTGCGAGGCAGGCTTTCCTAGCTTAATAACAAAGACGTGACTTCGGCTCTGCGATGCAGGCTTTCCTAGCTTAATAACAAAGCCGGGACTTCGTCTCTGCGAGGCGGGCTTTCCTAGCTTAATAACAAAGCCGGGACTTCGTCTCTGCGAGGCGGGCTTTCCTAGCTTAATAACAAAGACGGGACTTCGTCTCTGCGAGGCGGGCTTTCCTAGCTTAATAACAAAGACAGGACTTCGTCTCTGCGAGGCGGGCTTTCCTAGCTTAATAACAAAGACGGGACTTCGTCTCTGCGAGGCAGGCTTTACTAGCTTAATAACAAAGCCGGGACTTCGTCTCTGCGAGGCAGGCTTTCCTAGCTTAATATCAAAGACGGGACTTCGTCTCTGTGAGGCGGGCTTTCCTAGCTTAATAACAAAGCCGGGACTTCGTCTCTGCGAGGCGGGCTTTCCTAGCTTAATAACAAAGCCGGGACTTCGTCTCTGCGAGGCAGGCTTTACTAGCTTAATAACAAAGATGGGACTTCGTCTCTGCGAGGCGGGCTTTCCTAGGTAATAATAATGCCGGGACTTCGTCTCTGCGAGGCAGGCTTTCCTAGCTTAATAACAAAGCCGGGACTTCGTCTCTGCGAGGCAGGCTTTACTAGCTTAATAACAAAGCCGGGACTTCGTCTCTGCGAGGCAGGCTTTCCTAGCTTAATAACAAAGACGGGACTTCGTCTCTGCGAGGCGGGCTTTCCTAGCTTAATAACAAAGCCGGGACTTCGTCTCTGCGAGGCAGGCTTTCCTAGCTTAATAACAAAGACGGGACTTCGTCTCTGCGAGGCGGGCTTTCCTAGCTTAATAACAAAGCCGGGACTTCGTCTCTGCGAGGCAGGCTTTCCTAGCTTAATAACAAAGACGGGACTTCGTCTCTGCGAGGCGGGCTTTCCTAGCTTAATAACAAAGACGGGACTTCGTCTCTGCGAGGCGGGCTTTCCTAGCTTAATAACAAAGACGGGACTTCGTCTCTGCGAGGCGGGCTTTCCTAGCTTAATAACAAAGACGGGACATCCTCTCTGCGAGGCAGGCTTTCCTAGCTTAATAACAAAGACGGGACTTCGTCTCTGCGAGGCGGGCTTTCCTAGCTTAATAACAAAGACGGGACTTCGTCTCTGCGAGGCGGGCTTTCCTAGCTTAATAACAAAGACGGGACTTCGTCTCTGCGAGGCGGGCTTTCCTAGCTTAATAACAAAGCCGGGACTTCGTCTCTGCGAGGCGGGCTTTCCTAGCTTAATAACAAAGACGGGACATCCTCTCTGCGAGGCAGGCTTTCCTAGCTTAATAACAAAGACGTGACTTCGGCTCTGAGATGCAGGCTTTCCTAGCTTAATAACAAAGCCGGGACTTCGTCTCTGCGAGGCGGGCTTTCCTAGCTTAATAACAAAGCCGGGACTTCGTCTCTGCGAGGCGGGCTTTCCTAGCTTAATAACAAAGACGGGACTTCGTCTCTGCGAGGCGGGCTTTCCTAGCTTAATAACAAAGACAGGACTTCGTCTCTGCGAGGCGGGCTTTCCTAGCTTAATAACAAAGACGGGACTTCGTCTCTGCGAGGCAGGCTTTATTAGCTCAATAACAAAGCCGGGACTTCGTCTCTGTGAGGCAGGCTTTCCTAGCTTAATAACAAAGACGGGACTTCGTCTCTGTGAGGCGGGCTTTCCTAGCTTAATAACAAAGCCGGGACTTCGTCTCTGCGAGGCGGGCTTTCCTAGCTTAATAACAAAGCCGGGACTTCGTCTCTGCGAGGCAGGCTTTACTAGCTTAATAACAAAGCCGGGACTTCGTCTCTGCGAGGCGGGCTTTCCTAGGTAATAATAATGCCGGGACTTCGTCTCTGCGAGGCAGGCTTTCCTAGCTTAATAACAAAGCCGGGACTTCGTCTCTGCGAGGCAGGCTTTACTAGCTTAATAACAAAGCCGGGACTTCGTCTCTGCGAGGCGGGCTTTCCTAGCTTAATAACAAAGACGGGACATCCTCTCTGCGAGGCAGGCTTTCCTAGCTTAATAACAAAGACGTGACTTCGGCTCTGCGATGCAGGCTTTCCTAGCTTAATAACAAAGCCGGGACTTCGTCTCTGCGAGGCGGGCTTTCCTAGCTTAATAACAAAGCCGGGACTTCGTCTCTGCGAGGCGGGCTTTCCTAGCTTAATAACAAAGACGGGACTTCGTCTCTGCGAGGCGGGCTTTCCTAGCTTAATAACAAAGACAGGACTTCGTCTCTGCGAGGCGGGCTTTCCTAGCTTAATAACAAAGACGGGACTTCGTCTCTGCGAGGCAGGCTTTACTAGCTTAATAACAAAGCCGGGACTTCGTCTCTGCGAGGCAGGCTTTCCTAGCTTAATATCAAAGACGGGACTTCGTCTCTGTGAGGCGGGCTTTCCTAGCTTAATAACAAAGCCGGGACTTCGTCTCTGCGAGGCGGGCTTTCCTAGCTTAATAACAAAGCCGGGACTTCGTCTCTGCGAGGCAGGCTTTACTAGCTTAATAACAAAGATGGGACTTCGTCTCTGCGAGGCGGGCTTTCCTAGGTAATAATAATGCCGGGACTTCGTCTCTGCGAGGCAGGCTTTCCTAGCTTAATAACAAAGCCGGGACTTCGTCTCTGCGAGGCAGGCTTTACTAGCTTAATAACAAAGCCGGGACTTCGTCTCTGCGAGGCAGGCTTTCCTAGCTTAATAACAAAGACGGGACTTCGTCTCTGCGAGGCGGGCTTTCCTAGCTTAATAACAAAGCCGGGACTTCGTCTCTGCGAGGCAGGCTTTCCTAGCTTAATAACAAAGACGGGACTTCGTCTCTGCGAGGCGGGCTTTCCTAGCTTAATAACAAAGACGGGACTTCGTCTCTGCGAGGCGGGCTTTCCTAGCTTAATAACAAAGACGGGACATCCTCTCTGCGAGGCAGGCTTTCCTAGCTTAATAACAAAGACGGGACTTCGTCTCTGCGAGGCGGGCTTTCCTAGCTTAATAACAAAGACGGGACTTCGTCTCTGCGAGGCGGGCTTTCCTAGCTTAATAACAAAGACGGGACTTCGTCTCTGCGAGGCGGGCTTTCCTAGCTTAATAACAAAGACGGGACTTCGTCTCTGCGAGGCGGGCTTTCCTAGCTTAATAACAAAGCCGGGACTTCGTCTCTGCGAGGCAGGCTTTCCTAGCTTAATAACAAAGCCGGGACTTCGTCTCTGCGAGGCAGGCTTTACTAGCTTAATAACAAAGCCGGGACTTCGTCTCTGTGAGGCGGGCTTTCCTAGCTTAATAACAAAGACGGGACATCCTCTCTGCGAGGCAGGCTTTCCTAGCTTAATAACAAAGACGTGACTTCGGCTCTGCGATGCAGGCTTTCCTAGCTTAATAACAAAGCCGGGACTTCGTCTCTGCGAGGCGGGCTTTCCTAGCTTAATAACAAAGCCGGGACTTCGTCTCTGCGAGGCGGGCTTTCCTAGCTTAATAACAAAGACGGGACTTCGTCTCTGCGAGGCGGGCTTTCCTAGCTTAATAACAAAGACAGGACTTCGTCTCTGCGAGGCGGGCTTTCCTAGCTTAATAACAAAGACGGGACTTCGTCTCTGCGAGGCAGGCTTTACTAGCTTAATAACAAAGCCGGGACTTCGTCTCTGCGAGGCAGGCTTTCCTAGCTTAATATCAAAGACGGGACTTCGTCTCTGTGAGGCGGGCTTTCCTAGCTTAATAACAAAGCCGGGACTTCGTCTCTGCGAGGCGGGCTTTCCTAGCTTAATAACAAAGCCGGGACTTCGTCTCTGCGAGGCAGGCTTTACTAGCTTAATAACAAAGATGGGACTTCGTCTCTGTGAGGCGGGCTTTCCTAGGTAATAATAATGCCGGGACTTCGTCTCTGCGAGGCAGGCTTTCCTAGCTTAATAACAAAGCCGGGACTTCGTCTCTGCGAGGCAGGCTTTACTAGCTTAATAACAAAGCCGGGACTTCGTCTCTGCGAGGCAGGCTTTCCTAGCTTAATAACAAAGACGGGACTTCGTCTCTGCGAGGCGGGCTTTCCTAGCTTAATAACAAAGCCGGGACTTCGTCTCTGCGAGGCAGGCTTTCCTAGCTTAATAACAAAGACGGGACTTCGTCTCTGCGAGGCGGGCTTTCCTAGCTTAATAACAAAGACGGGACTTCGTCTCTGCGAGGCGGGCTTTCCTAGCTTAATAACAAAGACGGGACATCCTCTCTGCGAGGCAGGCTTTCCTAGCTTAATAACAAAGACGGGACTTCGTCTCTGCGAGGCGGGCTTTCCTAGCTTAATAACAAAGACGGGACTTCGTCTCTGCGAGGCGGGCTTTCCTAGCTTAATAACAAAGACGGGACTTCGTCTCTGCGAGGCGGGCTTTCCTAGCTTAATAACAAAGCCGGGACTTCGTCTCTGCGAGGCGGGCTTTCCTAGCTTAATAACAAAGACGGGACATCCTCTCTGCGAGGCAGGCTTTCCTAGCTTAATAACAAAGACGTGACTTCGGCTCTGCGATGCAGGCTTTCCTAGCTTAATAACAAAGCCGGGACTTCGTCTCAGCGAGGCGGGCTTTCCTAGCTTAATAACAAAGCCGGGACTTCGTCTCTGCGAGGCGGGCTTTCCTAGCTTAATAACAAAGACGGGACTTCGTCTCTGCGAGGCGGGCTTTCCTAGCTTAATAACAAAGACAGGACTTCGTCTCTGCGAGGCGGGCTTTCCTAGCTTAATAACAAAGACGGGACTTCGTCTCTGCGAGGCGGGCTTTCCTAGCTTAATAACAAAGACGGGACTTCGTCTCTGCGAGGCGGGCTTTCCTAGCTTAATAACAAAGCCGGGACTTCGTCTCTGCGAGGCGGGCTTTCCTAGCTTAATAACAAAGACGGGACATCCTCTCTGCGAGGCAGGCTTTCCTAGCTTAATAACAAAGACGGGACTTCGTCTCTGCGAGGCGGGCTTTCCTAGCTTAATAACAAAGACGGGACTTCGTCTCTGCGAGGCGGGCTTTCCTAGCTTAATAACAAAGCCGGGACTTCGTCTCTGCGAGGCAGGCTTTCCTAGCTTAATAACAAAGACGGGACTTCGTCTCTGCGAGGCGGGCTTTCCTAGCTTAATAACAAAGCCGGGACTTCGTCTCTGCGAGGCAGGCTTTCCTAGCTTAATAACAAAGACGGGACTTCGTCTCTGCGAGGCGGGCTTTCCTAGCTTAATAACAAAGACGGGACTTCGTCTCTGCGAGGCGGGCTTTCCTAGCTTAATAACAAAGACGGGACATCCTCTCTGCGAGGCAGGCTTTCCTAGCTTAATAACAAAGACGGGACTTCGTCTCTGCGAGGCGGGCTTTCCTAGCTTAATAACAAAGACGGGACTTCGTCTCTGCGAGGCGGGCTTTCCTAGCTTAATAACAAAGACGGGACTTCGTCTCTGCGAGGCGGGCTTTCCTAGCTTAATAACAAAGCCGGGACTTCGTCTCTGCGAGGCGGGCTTTCCTAGCTTAATAACAAAGACGGGACATCCTCTCTGCGAGGCAGGCTTTCCTAGCTTAATAACAAAGACGTGACTTCGGCTCTGCGATGCAGGCTTTCCTAGCTTAATAACAAAGCCGGGACTTATTCTCTGCGAGGCGGGCTTTCCTAGCTTAATAACAAAGCCGGGACTTCGTCTCTGCGAGGCGGGCTTTCCTAGCTTAATAACAAAGACGGGACTTCGTCTCTGCGAGGCGGGCTTTCCTAGCTTAATAACAAAGACAGGACTTCGTCTCTGCGAGGCGGGCTTTCCTAGCTTAATAACAAAGACGGGACTTCGTCTCTGCGAGGCAGGCTTTACTAGCTCAATAACAAAGCCGGGACTTCGTCTCTGTGAGGCAGGCTTTCCTAGCTTAATAACAAAGACGGGACTTCGTCTCTGTGAGGCGGGCTTTCCTAGCTTAATAACAAAGCCGGGACTTCGTCTCTGCGAGGCGGGCTTTCCTAGCTTAATAACAAAGCCGGGACTTCGTCTCTGCGAGGCAGGCTTTACTAGCTTAATAACAAAGCCGGGACTTCGTCTCTGCGAGGCGGGCTTTCCTAGGTAATAATAATGCCGGGACTTCGTCTCTGCGAGGCAGGCTTTCCTAGCTTAATAACAAAGCCGGGACTTCGTCTCTGCGAGGCAGGCTTTACTAGCTTAATAACAAAGCCGGGACTTCGTCTCTGCGAGGCGGGCTTTCCTAGCTTAATAACAAAGACGGGACATCCTCTCTGCGAGGCAGGCTTTCCTAGCTTAATAACAAAGACGTGACTTCGGCTCTGCGATGCAGGCTTTCCTAGCTTAATAACAAAGCCGGGACTTCGTCTCTGCGAGGCGGGCTTTCCTAGCTTAATAACAAAGCCGGGACTTCGTCTCTGCGAGGCGGGCTTTCCTAGCTTAATAACAAAGACGGGACTTCGTCTCTGCGAGGCGGGCTTTCCTAGCTTAATAACAAAGACAGGACTTCGTCTCTGCGAGGCGGGCTTTCCTAGCTTAATAACAAAGACGGGACTTCGTCTCTGCGAGGCAGGCTTTACTAGCTTAATAACAAAGCCGGGACTTCGTCTCTGCGAGGCAGGCTTTCCTAGCTTAATATCAAAGACGGGACTTCGTCTCTGTGAGGCGGGCTTTCCTAGCTTAATAACAAAGCCGGGACTTCGTCTCTGCGAGGCGGGCTTTCCTAGCTTAATAACAAAGCCGGGACTTCGTCTCTGCGAGGCAGGCTTTACTAGCTTAATAACAAAGACGGGACTTCGTCTCTGCGAGGCGGGCTTTCCTAGGTAATAATAATGCCGGGACTTCGTCTCTGCGAGGCAGGCTTTCCTAGCTTAATAACAAAGCCGGGACTTCGTCTCTGCGAGGCAGGCTTTACTAGCTTAATAACAAAGCCGGGACTTCGTCTCTGCGAGGCAGGCTTTCCTAGCTTAATAACAAAGACGGGACTTCGTCTCTGCGAGGCGGGCTTTCCTAGCTTAATAACAAAGCCGGGACTTCGTCTCTGCGAGGCAGGCTTTCCTAGCTTAATAACAAAGACGGGACTTCGTCTCTGCGAGGCGGGCTTTCCTAGCTTAATAACAAAGACGGGACTTCGTCTCTGCGAGGCGGGCTTTCCTAGCTTAATAACAAAGACGGGACATCCTCTCTGCGAGGCAGGCTTTCCTAGCTTAATAACAAAGACGGGACTTCGTCTCTGCGAGGCGGGCTTTCCTAGCTTAATAACAAAGACGGGACTTCGTCTCTGCGAGGCGGGCTTTCCTAGCTTAATAACAAAGACGGGACTTCGTCTCTGCGAGGCGGGCTTTCCTAGCTTAATAACAAAGCCGGGACTTCGTCTCTGCGAGGCGGGCTTTCCTAGCTTAATAACAAAGACGGGACATCCTCTCTGCGAGGCAGGCTTTCCTAGCTTAATAACAAAGACGTGACTTCGGCTCTGCGATGCAGGCTTTCCTAGCTTAATAACAAAGCCGGGACTTCGTCTCTGCGAGGCGGGCTTTCCTAGCTTAATAACAAAGCCGGGACTTCGTCTCTGCGAGGCGGGCTTTCCTAGCTTAATAACAAAGACGGGACTTCGTCTCTGCGAGGCGGGCTTTCCTAGCTTAATAACAAAGACAGGACTTCGTCTCTGCGAGGCGGGCTTTCCTAGCTTAATAACAAAGACGGGACTTCGTCTCTGCGAGGCAGGCTTTAATAGCTTAATAACAAAGCCGGGACTTCGTCTCTGCGAGGCAGGCTTTCCTAGCTTAATAACAAAGACGGGACTTCGTCTCTGTGAGGCGGGCTTTCCTAGCTTAATAACAAAGCCGGGACTTCGTCTCTGCGAGGCGGGCTTTCCTAGCTTAATAACAAAGCCGGGACTTCGTCTCTGCGAGGCAGGCTTTACTAACTTAATAACAAAGCCGGGACTTCGTCTCTGCGAGGCGGGCTTTCCTAGGTAATAATAATGCCGGGACTTCGTCTCTGCGAGGCAGGCTTTCCTAGCTTAATAACAAAGACGGGACTTCGTCTCTGCGAGGCAGGCTTTACTAGCTTAATAACAAAGCCGGGACTTCGTGTCTGCGAGGCAGGCTTTCCTAGCTTAATAACAAAGCCGGGACTTCATCTCTGCGAGGCGGGCTTTCCTAGCTTAATAACAAAGCCGGGACTTCGTCTCTGCGAGGCGGGCTTTCCTAGCTTAATAACAAAGACGGGACATCCTCTCTGCGAGGCAGGCTTTCCTAGCTTAATAACAAAGACGTGACTTCGGCTCTGCGATGCAGGCTTTCCTAGCTTAATAACAAAGCCGGGACTTCGTCTCTGCGAGGCGGGCTTTCCTAGCTTAATAACAAAGCCGGGACTTCGTCTCTGCGAGGCGGGCTTTCCTAGCTTAATAACAAAGACGGGACTTCGTCTCTGCGAGGCGGGCTTTCCTAGCTTAATAACAAAGACAGGACTTCGTCTCTGCGAGGCGGGCTTTCCTAGCTTAATAACAAAGACGGGACTTCGTCTCTGCGAGGCAGGCTTTACTAGCTCAATAACAAAGCCGGGACTTCGTCTCTGTGAGGCAGGCTTTCCTAGCTTAATAACAAAGACGGGACTTCGTCTCTGTGAGGCGGGCTTTCCTAGCTTAATAACAAAGCCGGGACTTCGTCTCTGCGAGGCGGGCTTTCCTAGCTTAATAACAAAGCCGGGACTTCGTCTCTGCGAGGCAGGCTTTACTAGCTTAATAACAAAGCCGGGACTTCGTCTCTGCGAGGCGGGCTTTCCTAGGTAATAATAATGCCGGGACTTCGTCTCTGCGAGGCAGGCTTTCCTAGCTTAATAACAAAGCCGGGACTTCGTCTCTGCGAGGCAGGCTTTACTAGCTTAATAACAAAGCCGGGACTTCGTCTCTGCGAGGCGGGCTTTCCTAGCTTAATAACAAAGACGGGACATCCTCTCTGCGAGGCAGGCTTTCCTAGCTTAATAACAAAGACGTGACTTCGGCTCTGCGATGCAGGCTTTCCTAGCTTAATAACAAAGCCGGGACTTCGTCTCTGCGAGGCGGGCTTTCCTAGCTTAATAACAAAGCCGGGACTTCGTCTCTGCGAGGCGGGCTTTCCTAGCTTAATAACAAAGACGGGACTTCGTCTCTGCGAGGCGGGCTTTCCTAGCTTAATAACAAAGACAGGACTTCGTCTCTGCGAGGCGGGCTTTCCTAGCTTAATAACAAAGACGGGACTTCGTCTCTGCGAGGCGGGCTTTCCTAGCTTAATAACAAAGACGGGACTTCGTCTCTGCGAGGCAGGCTTTACTAGCTTAATAACAAAGCCGGGACTTCGTCTCTGCGAGGCAGGCTTTCCTAGCTTAATATCAAAGACGGGACTTCGTCTCTGTGAGGCGGGCTTTCCTAGCTTAATAACAAAGCCGGGACTTCGTCTCTGCGAGGCGGGCTTTCCTAGCTTAATAACAAAGCCGGGACTTCGTCTCTGCGAGGCAGGCTTTACAAGCTTAATAACAAAGCCGGGACTTCGTCTCTGCGAGGCGGGCTTTCCTAGGTAATAATAATGCCGGGACTTCGTCTCTGCGAGGCAGGCTTTCCTAGCTTAATAACAAAGCCGGGACTTCGTCTCTGCGAGGCAGGCTTTACTAGCTTAATAACAAAGCCGGGACTTCGTCTCTGCGAGGCAGGCTTTCCTAGCTTAATAACAAAGACGGGACTTCGTCTCTGCGAGGCGGGCTTTCCTAGCTTAATAACAAAGCCGGGACTTCGTCTCTGCGAGGCAGGCTTTCCTAGCTTAATAACAAAGACGGGACTTCGTCTCTGCGAGGCGGGCTTTCCTAGCTTAATAACAAAGACGGGACTTCGTCTCTGCGAGGCGGGCTTTCCTAGCTTAATAACAAAGACGGGACATCCTCTCTGCGAGGCAGGCTTTCCTAGCTTAATAACAAAGACGGGACTTCGTCTCTGCGAGGCGGGCTTTCCTAGCTTAATAACAAAGACGGGACTTCGTCTCTGCGAGGCGGGCTTTCCTAGCTTAATAACAAAGACGGGACTTCGTCTCTGCGAGGCGGGCTTTCCTAGCTTAATAACAAAGCCGGGACTTCGTCTCTGCGAGGCCGGCTTTCCTAGCTTAATAACAAAGACGGGACATCCTCTCTGCGAGGCAGGCTTTCCTAGCTTAATAACAAAGACGTGACTTCGGCTCTGCGATGCAGGCTTTCCTAGCTTAATAACAAAGCCGGGACTTCGTCTCTGCGAGGCGGGCTTTCCTAGCTTAATAACAAAGCCGGGACTTCGTCTCTGCGAGGCAGGCTTTCCTAGCTTAATAACAAAGACGGGACTTCGTCTCTGCGTGGCGGGCTTTCCTAGCTTAATAACAAAGACAGGACTTCGTCTCTGCGAGGCGGGCTTTCCTAGCTTAATAACAAAGACGGGACTTCGTCTCTGCGAGGCAGGCTTTACTAGCTTAATAACAAAGCCGGGACTTCGTCTCTGCGAGGCAGGCTTTCCTAGCTTAATAACAAAGACGGGACTTCGTCTCTGTGAGGCGGGCTTTCCTAGCTTAATAACAAAGCCGGGACTTCGTCTCTGCTAGGCGGGCTTTCCTAGCTTAATAACAAAGCCGGGACTTCGTCTCTGCGAGGCAGGCTTTACTAACTTAATAACAAAGCCGGGACTTCGTCTCTGCGAGGCGGGCTTTCCTAGGTAATAATAATGCCGGGACTTCGTCTCTGCGAGGCAGGCTTTCCTAGCTTAATAACAAAGACGGGACTTCGTCTCTGCGAGGCAGGCTTTACTAGCTTAATAACAAAGCCGGGACTTCGTCTCTGCGAGGCAGGCTTTCCTAGCTTAATAACAAAGACGGGACTTCGTCTCTGCGAGGCGGGCTTTCCTAGCTTAATAACAAAGCCGGTACTTCGTCTCTGCGAGGCGGGCTTTCCTAGCTTAATAACAAAGACGTGACTTCGTCTCTGCGAGGCGGGCTTTCCTAGCTTAATAACAAAGACGTGACTTCGTCTCTGCGAGGCGGGCTTTCCTAGCTTAATAACAAAGACGTGACTTCGTCTCTGCGAGGCGGGCTTTCCTAGCTTAATAACAAAGACGGGACTTCGTCTCTGCGAGGCAGGCTTTCCTAGCTTAATAACAAAGCCGGGACTTCGTCTCTGCGAGGCGGGCTTTCCTAGCTTAATAACAAAGCCGGGACTTCGTCTCTGCGAGGCGGGCTTTCCTAGGTAATAATAATGCCGGGACTTCGTCTCTGCGAGGCAGGCTTTCCTAGCTTAATAACAAAGACGGGACTTCGTCTCTGCGAGGCGGGCTTTCCTAGCTTAATAACAAAGCCAGGACTTCGTCTCTGCGAGGCGGGCTTTCCTAGCTTAATAACAAAGCCGGGACTTCGTCTCTGCGAGGCGGGCTTTCCTAGCTTAATAACAAAGACGGGACATCGTCTCTGCGAGGCAGGCTTTCCTAGCTTAATAACAAAGACGGGACTTCGTCTCTGCGAGGCGGGCTTTCCTAGCTTAATAACAAAGACGGGACTTCGTCTCTGCGAGGCGGGCTTTCCTAGCTTAATAACAAAGCCGGGACTTCGTCTCTGCGAGGCAGGCTTTCCTAGCTTAATAACAAAGCCGGGACTTCGTCTCTGCGAGGCGGGCTTTCCTAGCTTAATAACAAAGACGGGACTTCGTCTCTGCGAGGCGGGCTTTCCTAGCTTAATAACAAAGTCGGGACTTCGTCTCTGCGAGGCGGGCTTTCCTAGCTTAATAACAAAGACGGGACTTCGTCTCTGCGAGGCGGGCTTTCCTAGCTTAATAACAAAGACGGGACTTCGTCTCTGCGAGGCAGGCTTTCCTAGCTTAATAACAAAGACGGGACTTCGTCTCTGCGAGGCGGGCTTTCCTAGCTTAATAACAAAGACGGGACTTCGTCTCTGCGAGGCGGGCTTTCCTAGCTTAATAACGAAGACGGGACTTCGTCTCTGCGAGGCGGGCTTTCCTAGCTTAATAACAAAGACGGGACTTCGTCTCTGCGAGGCGGGCTTTCCTAGCTTAATAACAAAGACGGGACTTCGTCTCTGCGAGGCGGGCTTTGCTAGCTTAATAACAAAGACGGGACTTCGTCTCTGCGAGGCGGGCTTTCCTAGCTTAATAACAAAGACAGACTTCGTCTCTGCGAGGCGGGCTTTCCAAGCTTAATAACAAAGCCGGGACTTCGTCTCTGCGAGGCGGGCTTTCCTAGCTTAATAACAAAGACGGGACTTCGTCTCTGCGAGGCGGGCTTTCCTAGCTTAATAACAAAGCCGGGACTTCGTCTCTGCGAGGCGGGCTTTCCTAGCTTAATAACAAAGCCGGGACTTCGTCTCTGCGAGGCGGGCTTTCCTAGCTTAATAACAAAGACGGGACTTCGTCTCTGCGAGGCAGGCTGTCCTAGCTTAATAACAAAGACGGGACTTCGTCTCTGCGAGGCGGGCTTTCCTAGCTTAATAACAAAGCCGGGACTTCGTCTCTGCGAGGCGGGCTTTCCTAGCTTAATAACAAAGCCGGGACTTCGTCTCTGCGAGGCGGGCTTTCCTAGCTTAATAACAAAGACGGGACTTCGTCTCTGCGAGGCGGGCTTTCCTAGCTTAATAACAAAGCCGGGACTTCGTCTCTGCGAGGCGGGCTTTCCTAGCTTAATAACAAAGCCAGGACTTCGTCTCTGCGAGGCAGGCTTTCCTAGCTTAATAACAAAGCCGGGACTTCGTCTCTGCGAGGCGGGCTTTCCTAGCTTAATAACAAAGCCGGGACTTCGTCTCTGCGAGGCGGGCTTTCCTAGCTTAATAACAAAGACGGGACTTCGTCTCTGCGAGGCAGGCTGTCCTAGCTTAATAACAAAGACGGGACTTCGTCTAAGCGAGGCGGGCTTTCCTAGCTTAATAACAAAGCCGGGACTTCGTCTCTGCGAGGCGGGCTTTCCTAGCTTAATAACAAAGCCGGGACTTCGTCTCTGCGAGGCGGGCTTTCCTAGCTTAATAACAAAGACGGGACTTCGTCTCTGCGAGGCGGGCTTTCCTAGCTTAATAACAAAGCCGGGACTTCGTCTCTGCGAGGCGGGCTTTCCTAGCTTAATAACAAAGCCAGGACTTCGTCTCTGCGAGGCAGGCTTTCCTAGCTTAATAACAAAGCCGGGACTTCGTCTCTGCGAGGCGGGCTTTCCTAGCTTAATAACAAAGCCGGGACTTCGTCTCTGCGAGGCGGGCTTTCCTAGCTTAATAACAAAGCCGGGACTTCGTCTCTGCGAGGCGGGCTTTCCTAGCTTAATAACAAAGCCGGGACTTTGTCTCTGCGAGGCGGGCTTTCCTAGCTTAATAACAAAGCCAGGACTTCGTCTCTGCGAGGCAGGCTTTCCTAGCTTAATAACACAGACGGGACTTTGTCTCTGCGAGGCGGGCTTTCCTAGCTTAATAACAAAGCCGGGACTTCGTCTCTGCGAGGCAGGCTATCCTAGCTTAATAACAAAGCCGGGACTTCGTCTCTGCGAGGCAGGCTTTCCTAGCTTAATAACACAGACGGGACTTCGTCTCTGCGAGGCAGGCTTTCCTAGCTTAATAACAAAGACGGGACTTCGTCTCTGCGAGGCAGGCTTTCCTAGCTTAATAACAAAGACGGGACTTCGTCTCTGTGAGGCAGGCTTTCCTAGCTTAATAACAAAGCCGGGACTTCGTCTCTGCGAGGCGGGCTTTCCTAGCTTAATAACAAAGCCGGGACTTCGTCTCTGCGAGGCGGGCTTTCCTAGCTTAATAACACAGACGGGACTTCGTCTCTGCGAGGCGGGCTTTCCTAGCTTAATAACAAAGACGGGACTTCGTCTCTGCGAGGCGGGCTTTCCTAGCTTAATAACAAAGATGGGACTTCGTCTCTGCGAGGCGGGCTTTCCTAGCTTAATAACAAAGCCGGGACTTCGTCTCTGCGAGGCAGGCTTTCCTAGCTTAATAACAAAGCCGGGACTTCGTCTCTGCGAGGCAGGCTGTCCTAGCTTAATAACAAAGCCGGGACTTCGTCTCTACGAGGCAGGCTTTCCTAGCTTAATAACAAAGCCGGGACTTTGTCTCTGCGAGGCAGGCTGTCCTAGCTTAATAACAAAGCCGGGACTTCGTCTCTACGAGGCGGGCTTTCCTAGCTTAATAACAAAGCCGGGACTTCGTCTCTGCGAGGCGGGCTTTCCTAGCTTAATAACAAAGCCGGGACTTTGTCTCTGCGAGGCAGGCTTTCCTAGCTTAATAACAAAGACGGGACTTCGTCTCTGCGAGGCGGGCTTTCCTAGCTTAATAACAAAGACGGGACTTCGTCTCTGCGAGGCAGACTTTCCTAGCTTAATAACAAAGCCGGGACTTCGTCTCTGCGAGGCGGGCTTTCCTAGCTTAATAACAAAGACGGGACTTCGTCTCTGCGAGGCGGGCTTTCCTAGCTTAATAACAAAGACGGGACTTCGTCTCTGCGAGGCGGGCTTTCCTAGCTTAATAACAAAGACGGGACTTCGTCTCTGCGAGGCGGGCTTTCCTAGCTTAATAACAAAGCCGGGACTTCGTCTCTGCGAGGCGGGCTTTCCTAGCTTAATAACAAAGCCGGGACTTCGTCTCTGCGAGGCAGGCTTTCCTAGCTTAATAACAAAGACGGGACTTAGTCTCTGCGAGGCGGGCTTTCCTAGCTTAATAACAAAGCCAGGACTTCGTCTCTGCGAGGCGGGCTTTCCTAGCTTAATAACAAAGCCGGGACTTCGTCTCTGCGAGGCAGGCTTTCCTAGCTTAATAACAAAGCCGGGGCTTCGTCTCTGCGAGGCGGGCTTTCCTAGCTTAATAACAAAGCCGGGACTTCATCTCTGCGAGGCGGGCTTTCCTAGCTTAATAACAAAGACGGGACTTCGTCTCTGCGAGGCGGGCTTTCCTAGCTTAATAACAAAGCCGGGACTTCGTCTCTGCGAGGCGGGCTTTCCTAGCTTAATAACAAAGACGTGACTTCGTCTCTGCGAGGCGGGCTTTCCTAGCTTAATAACACAGACGGGACTTCGTCTCTGCGAGGCGGGCTTTCCTAGCTTAATAACAAAGACGGGACTTCGTCTCTGCGAGGCGGGCTTTCCTAGCTTAATAACAAAGACGGGACTTCGTCTCTGCGAGGCAGGCTTTCCTAGCTTAATAACAAAGCCGGGACTTCGTCTCTGCGAGGCGGGCTTTCCTAGCTTAATAACAAAGCCGGGACTTCGTCTCTGCGAGGCGGGCTTTCCTAGCTTAATAACAAAGCCGGGACTTCGTCTCTGCGAGGCGGGCTTTCCTAGCTTAATAACAAAGACGGGACTTCGTCTCTGCGAGGCGGGCTTTCCTAGCTTAATAACAAAGCCGGGACTTCGTCTCTGCGAGGCGGGCTTTCCTAGCTTAATAACAAAGCCGGGACTTCGTCTCTGCGAGGCGGGCATTCCTAGCTTAATAACAAAGCCGGGACTTCGTCTCTGCGAGGCGGGCTTTCCTAGCTTAATAACAAAGACGGGACTTCGTCTCTGCGAGGCGGGCTTTCCTAGCTTAATAACACAGACGGGACTTCGTCTCTGCGAGGCGGGCTTTCCTAGCTTAATAACAAAGCCAGGACTTCGTCTCTGCGAGGCGGGCTTTCCTAGCTTAATAACAAAGACGGGACTTCGTCTCTGCGAGGCGGGCTTTCCTAGCTTAATAACAAAGACGGGACTTCGTCTCTGCGAGGCGGGCTTTCCTAGCTTAATAACAAAGACGGGACTTCGTCTCTGCGAGGCGGGCTTTCCTAGCTTAATAACAAAGACAGGACTTCGTCTCTGCGAGGCGGGCTTTCCTAGCTTAATAACAAAGACGGGACATCGTCTCTGCGATGCAGGCTTTCCTAGCTTAATAACAAAGACGGGACTTCGTCTCTGCGAGGCGGGCTTTCCTAGCTTAATAACAAAGCCGGGACTTCGTCTCTGCGAGGCGGGCTTTCCTAGCTTAATAACAAAGACGGGACATCGTCTCTGCGAAGCGGGCTTTCCTAGCTTAATAACAAAGCCGGGACTTCGTCTCTGCGAGGCAGGCTTTCCTAGCTTAATAACAAAGACGTGACTTCGTCTCTGCGAGGCGGGCTTTCCTAGCTTAATAACAAAGCCGGGACTTCGTCTCTGCGAGGCGGGCTTTCCTAGCTTAATAACTAAGCCGGGACTTCGTCTCTGCGAGGCGGGCTTTCCTAGCTTAATAACAAAGACGGGACTTCGTCTCTGCGAGGCGGGCTTTCCTAGCTTAATAACAAAGCCGGGACTTCGTCTCTGCGAGGCAGGCTTTCCTAGCTTAATAACAAAGCCGGGACTTCGTCTCTGCGAGGCGGGCTTTCCTAGCTTAATAACAAAGACGGGACTTCGTCTCTGCGAGGCGGGCTTTCCTAGCTTAATAACAAAGACGGGACTTCGTCTCTGCGAGGCGGGCTTTCCTAGCTTAATAACAAAGCCGGGACTTCGTCTCTGCGAGGCAGGCTTTCCTAGCTTAATAACAAAGCCGGGACTTCGTCTCTGCGAGGCGGGCTTTCCTAGCTTAATAACAAAGACGGGACTTCGTCTCTGCGAGGCGGGCTTTCCTAGCTTAATAACAAAGACGGGACTTCGTCTCTGCGAGGCGGGCTTTCCTAGCTTAATAACACAGACGGGACTTCGTCTCTGCGAGGCGGGCTTTCCTAGCTTAATAACAAAGACGGGACTTCGTCTCTGCGAGGCGGGCTTTCCTAGCTTAATAACAAAGCCGGGACTTCGTCTCTGCGAGGCGGGCTTTCCTAGCTTAATAACAAAGACGGGACTTCGTCTCTGCGAGGCGGGCTTTCCTAGCTTAATAACAAAGACGGGACTTCGTCTCTGCGAGGCGGGCTTTCCTAGCTTAATAACAAAGCCGGGACTTCGTCTCTGCGAGGCGGGCTTTCCTAGCTTAATAACAAAGACGGGACTTCGTCTCTGCGAGGCGGGCTTTCCTAGCTTAATAACAAAGCCGGGACTTCGTCTCTGCGGGGCAGGCTTTCCTAGCTTAATAACAAAGCCGGGACTTCGTCTCTGCGAGGCGGGCTTTCCTAGCTTAATAACAAAGCCGGGACTTCGTCTCTGCGAGGCGGGCTTTCCTAGCTTAATAACAAAGACGGGACTTCGTCTCTGTGAGGCGGGCTTTCCTAGCTTAATAACAAAGCCGGGACTTCGTCTCTGCGAGGCGGGCTTTCCTAGCTTAATAACAAAGACGGGACTTCGTCTCTGCGAGGCGGGCTTTCCTAGCTTAATAACAAAGCCGGGACTTCGTCTCTGCGAGGCGGGCTTTCCTAGCTTAATAACAAAGACGGGACTTCGTCTCTGCGAGGCAGGCTTTCCTAGCTTAATAACAAAGCCGGGACTTCGTCTCTGCGAGGCGGGCTTTCCTAGCTTAATAACAAAGACGGGACTTCGTCTCTGCGAGGCGGGCTTTCCTAGCTTAATAACAAAGCCGGGACTTCGTCTCTGCGAGGCGGGCTTTCCTAGCTTAATAACAAAGCCGGGACTTCGTCTCTGCGAGGCGGGATTTCCTAGCTTAATAACAAAGACGGGACTTCGTCTCTGCGAGGCGGGCTTTCCTAGCTTAATAACAAAGACGGGACTTCGTCTCTGCGAGGCGGGCTTTCCTAGCTTAATAACAAAGACGGGACTTCGTCTCTGCGAGGCGGGCTTTCCTAGCTTAATAACAAAGCCGGGACTTCGTCTCTGCGAGGCGGGCTTTCCTAGCTTAATAACAAAGACGGGACTTCGTCTCTGCGAGGCGGGCTTTCCTAGCTTAATAACAAAGCCGGGACTTCGTCTCTGCGAGGCGGGCTTTCCTAGCTTAATAACAAAGCCGGGACTTCGTCTCTGCGAGGCGGGCTTTCCTAGCTTAATAACAAAGCTGGGACTTCGTCTCTGCGAGGCGGGCTTTCCTAGCTTAATAACAAAGACGGGACTTCGTCTCTGCGAGGCAGGCTTTCCTAGCTTAATAACAAAGACGGGACATCGTCTCTGCGAGGCGGGCTTTCCTAGCTTAATAACAAAGACGGGACTTCGTCTCTGCGAGGCAGGCTTTCCTAGCTTAATAACAAAGACGGGACTTCGTCTCTGCGAGGCGGGCTTTCCTAGCTTAATAACAAAGCCGGGACTTCGTCTCTGCGAGGCAGGCTTTCCTAGCTTAATAACAAAGCCGGGACTTCGTCTCTGCGAGGCGGGCTTTCCTAGCTTAATAACAAAGCCGGGACTTCGTCTCTGCGAGGCGGGCTTTCCTAGCTTAATAACAAAGACGGGACTTCGTCTCTGCGAGGCGGGCTTTCCTAGCTTAATAACAAAGACGGGACTTCGTCTCTGCGAGGCGGGCTTTCCTAGCTTAATAACAAAGACGGGACTTCGTCTCTGCGAGGCGGGCTTTCCTAGCTTAATAACAAAGCCAGAACTTCGTCTATGCGAGGCGGGCTTTCCTAGCTTAATAACAAAGCCGGGACTTCTTCTCTGCGAGGCGGGCTTTCCTAGCTTAATAACAAAGCCGGGACTTCGTCTCTGCGAGGCGGGCTTTCCTAGCTTAATAACAAAGCCGGGACTTCGTCTCTGCGAGGCGGGCTTTCCTAGCTTAATAACAAAGCCGGGACTTCGTCTCTGCGAGGCGGGCTTTCCTAGCTTAATAACAAAGCCGGGACTTCGTCTCTGCGAGGCGGGCTTTCCTAGCTTAATAACAAAGCCGGGACTTCGTCTCTGCGAGGCGGGCTTTCCTAGCTTAATAACAAAGACGGGACTTCGTCTCTGCGAGGCAGGCTTTCCTAGCTTAATAACAAAGCCGGGACTTCGTCTCTGCGAGGCGGGCTTTCCTAGCTTAATAACAAAGACGGGACTTCGTCTCTAAGAGGCGGGCTTTCCTAGCTTAATAACAAAGCCAGGACTTCGTCTCTGCGAGGCGGGCTTTCCTAGCTTAATAACAAAGCCGGGACTTCGTCTCTGCGAGGCGGGCTTTCCTAGCTTAATAACAAAGACGGGACTTCGTCTCTGCGAGGCAGGCTTTCCTAGCTTAATAACAAAGCCGGGACTTCGTCTCTGCGAGGCAGGCTTTCCTAGCTTAATAACAAAGCCAGGACTTCGTCTCTGCGAGGCAGGCTTTCCTAGCTTAATAACAAAGCCGGGACTTCGTCTCTGAGAGGCGGGCTTTCCTAGCTTAATAACAAAGACGGGACTTCGTCTCTGCGAGGCAGGCTTTCCTAGCTTAATAACAAAGACGGGACTTCGTCTCTGCGAGGCGGGCTTTCCTAGCTTAATAACAAAGCCGGGACTTCGTCTCTGCGAGGCAGGCTTTCCTAGCTTAATAACAAAGCCAGGACTTCGTCTCTGCGAGGCAGGCTTTCCTAGCTTAATAACAAAGACGGGACTTCGTCTCTGCGAGGCAGGCTTTCCTAGCTTAATAACAAAGCCAGGACTTCGTCTCTGCGAGGCGGGCTTTCCTAGCTTAATAACAAAGCCGGGACTTCGTCTCTGCGAGGCGGGCTTTCCTAGCTTAATAACAAAGACGGGACTTCGTCTCTGCGAGGCAGGCTTTCCTAGCTTAATAACAAAGCCAGGACTTCGTCTCTGCGAGGCGGGCTTTCCTAGCTTAATAACAAAGCCGGGACTTCGTCTCTGCGAGGCGGGCTTTCCTAGCTTAATAACAAAGCCGGGACTTCGTCTCTGCGAGGCGGGCTTTCCTAGCTTAATAACAAAGCCGGGACTTCGTCTCTGCGAGGCGGGCTTTCCTAGCTTAATAACAAAGACGGGACTTCGTCTCTGCGAGGCGGGCTTTCCTAGCTTAATAACAAAGACGGGACTTCGTCTCTGCGAGGCGGGCTTTCCTAGCTTAATAACAAAGACGGGACTTCGTCTCTGCGAGGCGGGCTTTCCTAGCTTAATAACAAAGACGGGACATCCTCTCTGCGAGGCAGGCTTTCCTAGCTTAATAACAAAGACGTGACTTCGGCTCTGCGATGCAGGCTTTCCTAGCTTAATAACAAAGACGGGACTTCGTCTCTGCGAGGCAGGCTTTCCTAGCTTAATAACAAAGCCGGGACTTCGTCTCTGCGAGGCGGGCTTTCCTAGCTTAATAACAAAGACGGGACTTCGTCTCTGCGAGGCGGGCTTTCCTAGCTTAATAACAAAGACGGGACTTCGTCTCTGCGAGGCAGGCTTTCCTAGCTTAATAACAAAGCCGGGACTTCGTCTCTGCGAGGCGGGCTTTCCTAGCTTAATAACAAAGCCGGGACTTCGTCTCTGCGAGGCGGGCTTTCCTAGCTTAATAACAAAGACGGGACTTCGTCTCTGCGAGGCGGGCTTTCCTAGCTTAATAACAAAGCCGGGACTTCGTCTCTGCGAGGCAGGCTTTCCTAGCTTAATAACAAAGCCGGGACTTCGTCTCTGCGAGGCGGGCTTTCCTAGCTTAATAACAAAGACAGGACTTCGTCTCTGCGAGGCAGGCTTTCCTAGCTTAATAACAAAGACGGGACTTCGTCTCTGCGAGGCGGGCTTTCCTAGCTTAATAACAAAGACGGGACTTTGTCTCTGCGAGGCGGGCTTTCCTAGCTTAATAACAAAGACGGGACTTCGTCTCTGCGAGGCGGGCTTTCCTAGCTTAATAACAAAGCCGGGACTTCGTCTCTGCGAGGCAGGCTTTCCTAGCTTAATAACAAAGACGGGACTTTGTCTCTGCGAGGCGGGCTTTCCTAGCTTAATAACAAAGACGGGACTTCGTCTCTGCGAGGCGGGCTTTCCTAGCTTAATAACAAAGACGGGACTTCGTCTCTGCGAGGCAGGCTTTCCTAGCTTAATAACAAAGACGGGACTTCGTCTCTGCGAGGCAGGCTTTCCTAGCTTAATAACAAAGACGGGACTTCGTCTCTGCGAGGCGGGCTTTCCTAGCTTAATAACAAAGCCGGGACTTCGTCTCTGCGAGGCGGGCTTTCCTAGCTTAATAACAAAGACGGGACTTCGTCTCTGCGAGGCGGGCTTTCCTAGCTTAATAACAAAGACGGGACTTCGTCTCTGCGAGGCGGGCTTTCCTAGCTTAATAACAAAGCCGGGACTTCGTCTCTGCGAGGCGGGCTTTCCTAGCTTAATAACAAAGCCGGGACTTCGTCTCTGCGAGGCAGGCTTTCCTAGCTTAATAACAAAGACTGGACTTCGTCTCTGCGAGGCGGGCTTTCCTAGCTTAATAACAAAGCCAGGACTTCGTCTCTGCGAGGCAGGCTTTCCTAGCTTAATAACAAAGCCGGGACTTCGTCTCTGCGAGGCAGGCTTTCCTAGCTTAATAACAAAGCCGGGACTTCGTCTCTGCGAGGCGGGCTTTCCTAGCTTAATAACAAAGACGGGACTTCGTCTCTGCGAGGCGGGCTTTCCTAGCTTAATAACAAAGACGGGACTTCGTCTCTGCGAGGCAGGCTTTCCTAGCTTAATAACAAAGCCGGGACTTCGTCTCTGCGAGGCGGGCTTTCCTAGCTTAATAACAAAGCCGGGACTTCGTCTCTGCGAGGCGGGTTTTCCTAGCTTAATAACAAAGCCGGGACTTCGTCTCTGCGAGACGGGCTTTCCTAGCTTAATAACAAAGACGGGACTTCGTCTCTGCGAGGCGGGCTTTCCTAGCTTAATAACAAAGCCAGGACTTCGTCTCTGCGAGGCAGGCTTTCCTAGCTTAATAACAAAGACGGGACTTCGTCTCTGCGAGGCGGGCTTTCCTAGCTTAATAACAAAGCCGGGACTTCGTCTCTGCGAGGCGGGCTTTCCTAGCTTAATAACAAAGCCGGGACTTCGTCTCTGCGAGGCGGGCTTTCCTAGCTTAATAACAAAGCCGGGACTTCGTCTCTGCGAGGCGGGCTTTCCTAGCTTAATAACAAAGACGGGACTTCGTCTCTGCGAGGCGGGCTTTCCTAGCTTAATAACAAAGCCGGGACTTCGTCTCTGCGAGGCGGGCTTTCCTAGCTTAATAACAAAGACGGGACTTCGTCTCTGCGAGGCGGGCTTTCCTAGCTTAATAACAAAGACGGGACTTCGTCTCTGCGAGGCAGGCTTTCCTAGCTTAATAACAAAGCCGGGACTTCGTCTCTGCGAGGCGGGCTTTCCTAGCTTAATAACAAAGACGGGACTTCGTCTCTGCGAGGCGGGCTTTCCTAGCTTAATAACAAAGACGGGACTTCGTCTCTGCGAGGCGGGCTTTCCTAGCTTAATAACAAAGACGGGACTTCGTCTCTGCGAGGCAGGCTTTCCTAGCTTAATAACAAAGACGGGACTTCGTCTCTGCGAGGCGGGCTTTCCTAGCTTAATAACAAAGCCGGGACTTCGTCTCTGCGAGGCGGGCTATCATAGCTTAATAACAAAGCCGGGACTTCGTCTCTGCGAGGCGGGCTTTCCTAGCTTAATAACAAAGACGGGACTTCGTCTCTGCGAGGCGGGCTTTCCTAGCTTAATAACAAAGACGGGACTTCGTCTCTGCGAGGCGGGCTTTCCTAGCTTAATAACAAAGACGGGACTTCGTCTCTGCGAGGCGGGCTTTCCTAGCTTAATAACAAAGACGGGACATCCTCTCTGCGAGGCAGGCTTTCCTAGCTTAATAACAAAGACGTGACTTCGGCTCTGCGATGCAGGCTTTCCTAGCTTAATAACAAAGACGGGACTTCGTCTCTGCGAGGCAGGCTTTCCTAGCTTAATAACAAAGCCGGGACTTCGTCTCTGCGAGGCGGGCTTTCCTAGCTTAATAACAAAGCCAGGACTTCGTCTCTGCGAGGCGGGCTTTCCTAGCTTAATAACAAAGCCGGGACTTCGTCTCTGCGAGGCGGGCTTTCCTAGCTTAATAACAAAGACGGGACTTCGTCTCTGCGAGGCAGGCTTTCCTAGCTTAATAACAAAGCCGGGACTTCGTCTCTGCGAGGCAGGCTTTCCTAGCTTAATAACAAAGCCAGGACTTCGTCTCTGCGAGGCAGGCTTTCCTAGCTTAATAACAAAGCCGGGACTTCGTCTCTGAGAGGCGGGCTTTCCTAGCTTAATAACAAAGACGGGACTTCGTCTCTGCGAGGCAGGCTTTCCTAGCTTAATAACAAAGACGGGACTTCGTCTCTGCGAGGCGGGCTTTCCTAGCTTAATAACAAAGCCGGGACTTCGTCTCTGCGAGGCAGGCTTTCCTAGCTTAATAACAAAGCCAGGACTTCGTCTCTGCGAGGCAGGCTTTCCTAGCTTAATAACAAAGACGGGACTTCGTCTCTGCGAGGCAGGCTTTCCTAGCTTAATAACAAAGCCAGGACTTCGTCTCTGCGAGGCGGGCTTTCCTAGCTTAATAACAAAGCCGGGACTTCGTCTCTGCGAGGCGGGCTTTCCTAGCTTAATAACAAAGACGGGACTTCGTCTCTGCGAGGCAGGCTTTCCTAGCTTAATAACAAAGCCAGGACTTCGTCTCTGCGAGGCAGGCTTTCCTAGCTTAATAACAAAGCCGGGACTTCGTCTCTGCGAGGCGGGCTTTCCTAGCTTAATAACAAAGCCGGGACTTCGTCTCTGCGAGGCGGGCTTTCCTAGCTTAATAACAAAGACGGGACTTCGTCTCTGCGAGGCGGGCTTTCCTAGCTTAATAACAAAGCCGGGACTTCGTCTCTGCGAGGCAGGCTTTCCTAGCTTAATAACAAAGCCGGGACTTCGTCTCTGCGAGGCGGGCTTTCCTAGCTTAATAACAAAGACGGGACTTCGTCTCTGCGAGGCGGGCTTTCCTAGCTTAATAACAAAGACGGGACTTTGTCTCTGCGAGGCAGGCTTTCCTAGCTTAATAACAAAGCCGGGACTTCGTCTCTGCGAGGCGGGCTTTCCTAGCTTAATAACAAAGACAGGACTTCGTCTCTGCGAGGCAGGCTTTCCTAGCTTAATAACAAAGACGGGACTTCGTCTCTGCGAGGCGGGCTTTCCTAGCTTAATAACAAAGACGGGACTTTGTCTCTGCGAGGCGGGCTTTCCTAGCTTAATAACAAAGACGGGACTTCGTCTCTGCGAGGCGGGCTTTCCTAGCTTAATAACAAAGCCGGGACTTCGTCTCTGCGAGGCAGGCTTTCCTAGCTTAATAACAAAGACGGGACTTTGTCTCTGCGAGGCGGGCTTTCCTAGCTTAATAACAAAGACGGGACTTCGTCTCTGCGAGGCGGGCTTTCCTAGCTTAATAACAAAGACGGGACTTCGTCTCTGCGAGGCAGGCTTTCCTAGCTTAATAACAAAGACGGGACTTCGTCTCTGCGAGGCAGGCTTTCCTAGCTTAATAACAAAGACGGGACTTCGTCTCTGCGAGGCGGGCTTTCCTAGCTTAATAACAAAGCCGGGACTTCGTCTCTGCGAGGCGGGCTTTCCTAGCTTAATAACAAAGACGGGACTTCGTCTCTGCGAGGCGGGCTTTCCTAGCTTAATAACAAAGACGGGACTTCGTCTCTGCGAGGCGGGCTTTCCTAGCTTAATAACAAAGCCGGGACTTCGTCTCTGCGAGGCGGGCTTTCCTAGCTTAATAACAAAGCCGGGACTTCGTCTCTGCGAGGCAGGCTTTCCTAGCTTAATAACAAAGACTGGACTTCGTCTCTGCGAGGCGGGCTTTCCTAGCTTAATAACAAAGCCAGGACTTCGTCTCTGCGAGGCAGGCTTTCCTAGCTTAATAACAAAGCCGGGACTTCGTCTCTGCGAGGCAGGCTTTCCTAGCTTAATAACAAAGCCGGGACTTCGTCTCTGCGAGGCGGGCTTTCCTAGCTTAATAACAAAGACGGGACTTCGTCTCTGCGAGGCGGGCTTTCCTAGCTTAATAACAAAGACGGGACTTCGTCTCTGCGAGGCAGGCTTTCCTAGCTTAATAACAAAGCCGGGACTTCGTCTCTGCGAGGCGGGCTTTCCTAGCTTAATAACAAAGCCGGGACTTCGTCTCTGCGAGGCGGGCTTTCCTAGCTTAATAACAAAGCCGGGACTTCGTCTCTGCGAGACGGGCTTTCCTAGCTTAATAACAAAGACGGGACTTCGTCTCTGCGAGGCGGGCTTTCCTAGCTTAATAACAAAGCCGAGACTTCGTCTCTGCGAGGCAGGCTTTCCTAGCTTAATAACAAAGACGGGACTTCGTCTCTGCGAGGCAGGCTTTCCTAGCTTAATAACAAAGACGGGACTTCGTCTCTGCGAGGCGGGCTTTCCTAGCTTAATAACAAAGCCGGGACTTCGTCTCTGCGAGGCGGGCTTTCCTAGCTTAATAACAAAGACGGGACTTCGTCTCTGCGAGGCGGGCTTTCCTAGCTTAATAACAAAGCCGGGACTTCGTCTCTACGAGGCAGGCTGTCCTAGCTTAATAACAAAGACGGGACTTCGTCTCTGCGAGGCAGGCTTTCCTAGCTTAATAACAAAGACGGGACTTCGTCTCTGCGAGGCAGGCTTTCCTAGCTTAATAACAAAGCCAGGACTTCGTCTCTGCGAGGCGGGCTTTCCTAGCTTAATAACAAAGCCGGGACTTCGTCTCTGCGAGGCGGGCTTTCCTAGCTTAATAACAAAGACGGGACTTCGTCTCTGCGAGGCGGGCTTTCCTAGCTTAATAACAAAGACGGGACTTCGTCTCTGCGAGGCGGGCTTTCCTAGCTTAATAACAAAGACGGGACTTCGTCTCTGCGAGGCAGGCTTTCCTAGCTTAATAACAAAGACGGGACTTCGTCTCTGCGAGGCGGGCTTTCCTAGCTTAATAACAAAGCCGGGACTTCGTCTCTGCGAGGCGGGCTATCATAGCTTAATAACAAAGCCGGGACTTCGTCTCTGCGAGGCGGGCTTTCCTAGCTTAATAACAAAGACGGGACTTCGTCTCTGCGAGGCGGGCTTTCCTAGCTTAATAACAAAGACGGGACTTCGTCTCTGCGAGGCGGGCTTTCCTAGCTTAATAACAAAGACGGGACTTCGTCTCTGCGAGGCGGGCTTTCCTAGCTTAATAACAAAGACGGGACATCCTCTCTGCGAGGCAGGCTTTCCTAGCTTAATAACAAAGACGTGACTTCGGCTCTGCGATGCAGGCTTTCCTAGCTTAATAACAAAGACGGGACTTCGTCTCTGCGAGGCAGGCTTTCCTAGCTTAATAACAAAGCCGGGACTTCGTCTCTGCGAGGCGGGCTTTCCTAGCTTAATAACAAAGCCAGGACTTCGTCTCTGCGAGGCGGGCTTTCCTAGCTTAATAACAAAGCCGGGACTTCGTCTCTGCGAGGCGGGCTTTCCTAGCTTAAAAACAAAGACGGGACTTCGTCTCTGCGAGGCAGGCTTTCCTAGCTTAATAACAAAGCCGGGACTTCGTCTCTGCGAGGCAGGCTTTCCTAGCTTAATAACAAAGCCAGGACTTCGTCTCTGCGAGGCAGGCTTTCCTAGCTTAATAACAAAGCCGGGACTTCGTCTCTGAGAGGCGGGCTTTCCTAGCTTAATAACAAAGACGGGACTTCGTCTCTGCGAGGCAGGCTTTCCTAGCTTAATAACAAAGACGGGACTTCGTCTCTGCGAGGCGGGCTTTCCTAGCTTAATAACAAAGCCGGGACTTCGTCTCTGCGAGGCAGGCTTTCCTAGCTTAATAACAAAGACAGGACTTCGTCTCTGCGAGGCAGGCTTTCCTAGCTTAATAACAAAGACGGGACTTCGTCTCTGCGAGGCAGGCTTTCCTAGCTTAATAACAAAGCCAGGACTTCGTCTCTGCGAGGCGGGCTTTCCTAGCTTAATAACAAAGCCGGGACTTCGTCTCTGCGAGGCGGGCTTTCCTAGCTTAATAACAAAGACGGGACTTCGTCTCTGCGAGGCAGGCTTTCCTAGCTTAATAACAAAGCCAGGACTTCGTCTCTGCGAGGCGGGCTTTCCTAGCTTAATAACAAAGCCGGGACTTCGTCTCTGCGAGGCGGGCTTTCCTAGCTTAATAACAAAGCCGGGACTTCGTCTCTGCGAGGCGGGCTTTCCTAGCTTAATAACAAAGCCGGGACTTCGTCTCTGCGAGGCGGGCTTTCCTAGCTTAATAACAAAGCCGGGACTTCGTCTCTGCGAGGCGGGCTTTCCTAGCTTAATAACAAAGACGGGACTTCGTCTCTGCGAGGCGGGCTTTCCTAGCTTAATAACAAAGACGGGACTTCGTCTCTGCGAGGCGGGCTTTCCTAGCTTAATAACAAAGACGGGACTTCGTCTCTGCGAGGCGGGCTTTCCTAGCTTAATAACAAAGACGGGACATCCTCTCTGCGAGGCAGGCTTTCCTAGCTTAATAACAAAGACGTGACTTCGGCTCTGCGATGCAGGCTTTCCTAGCTTAATAACAAAGACGGGACTTCGTCTCTGCGAGGCAGGCTTTCCTAGCTTAATAACAAAGCCGGGACTTCGTCTCTGCGAGGCGGGCTTTCCTAGCTTAATAACAAAGACGGGACTTCGTCTCTGCGAGGCGGGCTTTCCTAGCTTAATAACAAAGACGGGACTTCGTCTCTGCGAGGCAGGCTTTCCTAGCTTAATAACAAAGCCGGGACTTCGTCTCTGCGAGGCGGGCTTTCCTAGCTTAATAACAAAGCCGGGACTTCGTCTCTGCGAGGCGGGCTTTCCTAGCTTAATAACAAAGACGGGACTTCGTCTCTGCGAGGCGGGCTTTCCTAGCTTAATAACAAAGCCGGGACTTCGTCTCTGCGAGGCAGGCTTTCCTAGCTTAATAACAAAGCCGGGACTTCGTCTCTGCGAGGCGGGCTTTCCTAGCTTAATAACAAAGACGGGACTTCGTCTCTGCGAGGCGGGCTTTCCTAGCTTAATAACAAAGACGGGACTTTGTCTCTGCGAGGCAGGCTTTCCTAGCTTAATAACAAAGCCGGGACTTCGTCTCTGCGAGGCGGGCTTTCCTAGCTTAATAACAAAGACAGGACTTCGTCTCTGCGAGGCAGGCTTTCCTAGCTTAATAACAAAGACGGGACTTCGTCTCTGCGAGGCGGGCTTTCCTAGCTTAATAACAAAGACGGGACTTTGTCTCTGCGAGGCGGGCTTTCCTAGCTTAATAACAAAGACGGGACTTCGTCTCTGCGAGGCGGGCTTTCCTAGCTTAATAACAAAGCCGGGACTTCGTCTCTGCGAGGCAGGCTTTCCTAGCTTAATAACAAAGACGGGACTTTGTCTCTGCGAGGCGGGCTTTCCTAGCTTAATAACAAAGACGGGACTTCGTCTCTGCGAGGCGGGCTTTCCTAGCTTAATAACAAAGACGGGACTTCGTCTCTGCGAGGCAGGCTTTCCTAGCTTAATAACAAAGACGGGACTTCGTCTCTGCGAGGCAGGCTTTCCTAGCTTAATAACAAAGACGGGACTTCGTCTCTGCGAGGCGGGCTTTCCTAGCTTAATAACAAAGCCGGGACTTCGTCTCTGCGAGGCGGGCTTTCCTAGCTTAATAACAAAGACGGGACTTCGTCTCTGCGAGGCGGGCTTTCCTAGCTTAATAACAAAGCCGAGACTTCGTCTCTGCGAGGCAGGCTTTCCTAGCTTAATAACAAAGACGGGACTTCGTCTCTGCGAGGCAGGCTTTCCTAGCTTAATAACAAAGACGGGACTTCGTCTCTGCGAGGCGGGCTTTCCTAGCTTAATAACAAAGCCGGGACTTCGTCTCTGCGAGGCGGGCTTTCCTAGCTTAATAACAAAGACGGGACTTCGTCTCTGCGAGGCGGGCTTTCCTAGCTTAATAACAAAGCCGGGACTTCGTCTCTACGAGGCAGGCTGTCCTAGCTTAATAACAAAGACGGGACTTCGTCTCTGCGAGGCAGGCTTTCCTAGCTTAATAACAAAGACGGGACTTCGTCTCTGCGAGGCAGGCTTTCCTAGCTTAATAACAAAGCCAGGACTTCGTCTCTGCGAGGCGGGCTTTCCTAGCTTAATAACAAAGCCGGGACTTCGTCTCTGCGAGGCGGGCTTTCCTAGCTTAATAACAAAGACGGGACTTCGTCTCTGCGAGGCAGACTTTCCTAGCTTAATAACAAAGACGGGACTTCGTCTCTGCGAGGCGGGCTTTCCTAGCTTAATAACAAAGCCGGGACTTCGTCTCTGCGAGGCGGGCTATCCTAGCTTAATAACAAAGCCGGGACTTCGTCTCTGCGAGGCGGGCTTTCCTAGCTTAATAACAAAGACGGGACTTCGTCTCTGCGAGGCGGGCTTTCCTAGCTTAATAACAAAGACGGGACTTCGTCTCTGCGAGGCGGGCTTTCCTAGCTTAATAACAAAGACGGGACTTCGTCTCTGCGAGGCGGGCTTTCCTAGCTTAATAACAAAGACGGGACATCCTCTCTGCGAGGCAGGCTTTCCTAGCTTAATAACAAAGACGTGACTTCGGCTCTGCGATGCAGGCTTTCCTAGCTTAATAACAAAGACGGGACTTCGTCTCTGCGAGGCAGGCTTTCCTAGCTTAATAACAAAGCCGGGACTTCGTCTCTGCGAGGCGGGCTTTCCTAGCTTAATAACAAAGACGGGACTTCGTCTCTGCGAGGCGGGCTTTCCTAGCTTAATAACAAAGACGGGACTTCGTCTCTGCGAGGCAGGCTTTCCTAGCTTAATAACAAAGCCGGGACTTCGTCTCTGCGAGGCGGGCTTTCCTAGCTTAATAACAAAGACGGGACTTCGTCTCTGCGAGGCGGGCTTTCCTAGCTTAATAACAAAGACGGGACTTCGTCTCTGCGAGGCGGGCTTTCCTAGCTTAATAACAAAGACGGGACATCCTCTCTGCGAGGCGGGCTTTCCTAGCTTAATAACAAAGACGTGACTTCGGCTCTGCGATGCAGGCTTTCCTAGCTTAATAACAAAGACGGGACTTCGTCTCTGCGAGGCAGGCTTTCCTAGCTTAATAACAAAGCCGGGACTTCGTCTCTGCGAGGCGGGCTTTCCTAGCTTAATAACAAAGACGGGACTTCGTCTCTGCGAGGCGGGCTTTCCTAGCTTAATAACAAAGACGGGACTTCGTCTCTGCGAGGCAGGCTTTCCTAGCTTAATAACAAAGCCGGGACTTCGTCTCTGCGAGGCGGGCTTTCCTAGCTTAATAACAAAGCCGGGACTTCGTCTCTGCGAGGCGGGCTTTCCTAGCTTAATAACAAAGACGGGACTTCGTCTCTGCGAGGCGGGCTTTCCTAGCTTAATAACAAAGCCGGGACTTCGTCTCTGCGAGGCAGGCTTTCCTAGTTTAAAAACAAAGCCGGGACTTCGTCTCTGCGAGGCGGGCTTTCCTAGCTTAATAACAAAGACGGGACTTCGTCTCTGCGAGGCGGGCTTTCCTAGCTTAATAACAAAGACGGGACTTCGTCTCTGCGAGGCAGGCTTTCCTAGCTTAATAACAAAGCCGGGACTTCGTCTCTGCGAGGCGGGCTTTCCTAGCTTAATAACAAAGACAGGACTTCGTCTCTGCGAGGCAGGCTTTCCTAGCTTAATAACAAAGACGGGACTTCGTCTCTGCGAGGCGGGCTTTCCTAGCTTAATAACAAAGCCGGTACTTCGTCTCTGCGAGGCGGGCTTTCCTAGCTTAATAACAAAGACGGGACTTCGTCTCTGCGAGGCAGGCTTTCCTAGCTTAATAACAAAGCCGGGACTTCGTCTCTGCGAGGCAGGCTTTCCTAGCTTAATAACAAAGACGGGACTTCGTCTCTGCGAGGCAGGCTTTCCTAGCTTAATAACAAAGACGGGACTTCGTCTCTGCGAGACGGGCTTTCCTAGCTTAATAACAAAGCCGGGACTTCGTCTCTGCGAGGCGGGCTTTCCTAGCTTAATAACAAAGACGGGACTTCGTCTCTGCGAGGCGGGCTTTCCTAGCTTAATAACAAAGACGGGACTTCGTCTCTGCGAGGCGGGCTTTCCTAGCTTAATAACAAAGCCGGGACTTCGTCTCTACGAGGCAGGCTGTCCTAGCTTAATAACAAAGACGGGACTTCGTCTCTGCGAGGCAGGCTTTCCTAGCTTAATAACAAAGACGGGACTTCGTCTCTGCGAGGCAGGCTTTCCTAGCTTAATAACAAAGCCAGGACTTCGTCTCTGCGAGGCGGGCTTTCCTAGCTTAATAACAAAGCCGGGACTTCGTCTCTGCGAGGCGGGCTTTCCTAGCTTAATAACAAAGACGGGACTTCGTCTCTGCGAGGCAGACTTTCCTAGCTTAATAACAAAGACGGGACTTCGTCTCTGCGAGGCGGGCTTTCCTAGCTTAATAACAAAGCCGGGACTTCGTCTCTGCGAGGCGGGCTATCCTAGCTTAATAACAAAGCCGGGACTTCGTCTCTGCGAGGCGGGCTTTCCTAGCTTAATAACAAAGACGGGACTTCGTCTCTGCGAGGCGGGCTTTCCTAGCTTAATAACAAAGACGAAACTTCGTCTCTGCGAGGCGGGCTTTCCTAGCTTAATAACAAAGACGGGACTTCGTCTCTGCGAGGCGGGCTTTCCTAGCTTAATAACAAAGACGGGACATCCTCTCTGCGAGGCAGGCTTTCCTAGCTTAATAACAAAGACGTGACTTCGGCTCTGCGATGCAGGCTTTCCTAGCTTAATAACAAAGACGGGACTTCGTCTCTGCGAGGCAGGCTTTCCTAGCTTAATAACAAAGCCGGGACTTCGTCTCTGCGAGGCGGGCTTTCCTAGCTTAATAACAAAGACGGGACTTCGTCTCTGCGAGGCGGGCTTTCCTAGCTTAATAACAAAGACGGGACTTCGTCTCTGCGAGGCAGGCTTTCCTAGCTTAATAACAAAGCCGGGACTTCGTCTCTGCGAGGCGGGCTTTCCTAGCTTAATAACAAAGCCGGGACTTCGTCTCTGCGAGGCGGGCTTTCCTAGCTTAATAACAAAGACGGGACTTCGTCTCTGCGAGGCGGGCTTTCCAAGCTTAATAACAAAGCCGGGACTTCGTCTCTGCGAGGCAGGCTTTCCTAGTTTAATAACAAAGCCGGGACTTCGTCTCTGCGAGGCGGGCTTTCCTAGCTTAATAACAAAGACGGGACTTCGTCTCTGCGAGGCGGGCTTTCCTAGCTTAATAACAAAGACGGGACTTCGTCTCTGCGAGGCAGGCTTTCCTAGCTTAATAACAAAGCCGGGACTTCGTCTCTGCGAGGCAGGCTTTCCTAGCTTAATAACAAAGCCGGGACTTCGTCTCTGCGAGGCGGGCTTTCCTAGCTTAATAACAAAGACGGGACTTCGTCTCTGCGAGGCGGGCTTTCCTAGCTTAATAACAAGACGGGACTTCGTCTCTGCGAGGCAGGCTTTCCTAGCTTAATAACAAAGCCGGGACTTCGTCTCTGCGAGGCGGGCTTTCCTAGCTTAATAACAAAGCCGGGACTTCGTCTCTGCGAGGCGGGCTTTCCTAGCTTAATAACAAAGACGGGACTTCGTCTCTGCGAGGCGGGCTTTCCTAGCTTAATAACAAAGCCGGGACTTCGTCTCTGCGAGGCAGGCTTTCCTAGTTTAATAACAAAGCCGGGACTTCGTCTCTGCGAGGCGGGCTTTCCTAGCTTAATAACAAAGACGGGACTTCGTCTCTGCGAGGCGGGCTTTCCTAGCTTAATAACAAAGACGGGACTTCGTCTCTGCGAGGCAGGCTTTCCTAGCTTAATAACAAAGCCGGGACTTCGTCTCTGCGAGGCGGGCTTTCCTAGCTTAATAACAAAGACAGGACTTCGTCTCTGCGAGGCAGGCTTTCCTAGCTTAATAACAAAGACGGGACTTCGTCTCTGCGAGGCAGGCTTTCCTAGTTTAATAACAAAGCCGGGACTTCGTCTCTGCGAGGCGGGCTTTCCTAGCTTAATAACAAAGACGGGACTTCGTCTCTGCGAGGCGGGCTTTCCTAGCTTAATAACAAAGACGGGACTTCGTCTCTGCGAGGCAGGCTTTCCTAGCTTAATAACAAAGCCGGGACTTCGTCTCTGCGAGGCGGGCTTTCCTAGCTTAATAACAAAGACAGGACTTCGTCTCTGCGAGGCAGGCTTTCCTAGCTTAATAACAAAGACGGGACTTCGTCTCTGCGAGGCGGGCTTTCCTAGCTTAATAACAAAGACGGGACTTTGTCTCTGCGAGGCGGGCTTTCCTAGCTTAATAACAAAGCCGGGACTTCGTCTCTGCGAGGCGGGCTTTACTAGCTTAATAACAAAGCCGGGACTTCGTCTCTGCGAGGCGGGCCTAGCTTAATAACAAAGCCGGGACTTCGTCTCTGCGAGGCGGGCTTTCCTAGCTTAATAACAAAGCCGGGACTTCGTCTCTGCGAGGCAGGCTTTCCTAGCTTAATAACAAAGACGGGACTTCGTCTCTGCGAGGCAGGCTTTCCTAGCTTAATAACAAAGACGGGACTTCGTCTCTGCGAGGCGGGCTTTCCTAGCTTAATAACAAAGCCGGGACTTCGTCTCTGCGAGGCGGGCTTTCCTAGCTTAATAACAAAGACGGGACTTCGTCTCTGCGAGGCGGGCTTTCCTAGCTTAATAACAAAGACGGGACTTCGTCTCTGCGAGGCGGGCTTTCCTAGCTTAATAACAAAGCCGGGACTTCGTCTCTGCGAGGCGGGCTTTCCTAGCTTAATAACAAAGCCGGGACTTCGTCTCTGCGAGGCAGGCTTTCCTAGCTTAATAACAAAGACGGGACTTCGTCTCTGCGAGGCGGGCTTTCCTAGCTTAATAACAAAGCCAGGACTTCGTCTCTGCGAGGCAGGCTTTCCTAGCTTAATAACAAAGCCGGGACTTCGTCTCTGCGAGGCGGGCTATCCTAGCTTAATAACAAAGCCGGGACTTCGTCTCTGCGAGGCGGGCTTTCCTAGCTTAATAACAAAGACGGGACTTCGTCTCTGCGAGGCGGGCTTTCCTAGCTTAATAACAAAGACGGGACTTCGTCTCTGCGAGGCGGGCTTTCCTAGCTTAATAACAAAGACGGGACTTCGTCTCTGCGAGGCGGGCTTTCCTAGCTTAATAACAAAGACGGGACATCCTCTCTGCGAGGCAGGCTTTCCTAGCTTAATAACAAAGACGTGACTTCGGCTCTGCGATGCAGGCTTTCCTAGCTTAATAACAAAGACGGGACTTCGTCTCTGCGAGGCAGGCTTTCCTAGCTTAATAACAAAGCCGGGACTTCGTCTCTGCGAGGCGGGCTTTCCTAGCTTAATAACAAAGACGGGACTTCGTCTCTGCGAGGCGGGCTTTCCTAGCTTAATAACAAAGACGGGACTTCGTCTCTGCGAGGCAGGCTTTCCTAGCTTAATAACAAAGCCGGGACTTCGTCTCTGCGAGGCGGGCTTTCCTAGCTTAATAACAAAGCCGGGACTTCGTCTCTGCGAGGCGGGCTTTCCTAGCTTAATAACAAAGACGGGACTTCGTCTCTGCGAGGCGGGCTTTCCTAGCTTAATAACAAAGCCGGGACTTCGTCTCTGCGAGGCAGGCTTTCCTAGTTTAATAACAAAGCCGGGACTTCGTCTCTGCGAGGCGGGCTTTCCTAGCTTAATAACAAAGACGGGACTTCGTCTCTGCGAGGCGGGCTTTCCTAGCTTAATAACAAAGACGGGACTTCGTCTCTGCGAGGCAGGCTTTCCTAGCTTAATAACAAAGCCGGGACTTCGTCTCTGCGAGGCGGGCTTTCCTAGCTTAATAACAAAGACAGGACTTCGTCTCTGCGAGGCAGGCTTTCCTAGCTTAATAACAAAGACGGGACTTCGTCTCTGCGAGGCGGGCTTTCCTAGCTTAATAACAAAGACGGGACTTTGTCTCTGCGAGGCGGGCTTTCCTAGCTTAATAACAAAGACGGGACTTTGTCTCTGCGAGGCGGGCTTTCCTAGCTTAATAACAAAGACGGGACTTCGTCTCTGCGAGGCGGGCTTTCCTAGCTTAATAACAAAGCCGGGACTTCGTCTCTGCGAGGCAGGCTTTCCTAGCTTAATAACAAAGACGGGACTTCGTCTCTGCGAGGCAGGCTTTCCTAGCTTAATAACAAAGACGGGACTTCTTCTCTGCGAGGCGGGCTTTCCTAGCTTAATAACAAAGCCGGGACTTCGTCTCTGCGAGGCGGGCTTTCCTAGCTTAATAACAAAGACGGGACTTCGTCTCTGCGAGGCGGGCTTTCCTAGCTTAATAACAAAGACGGGACTTCGTCTCTGCGAGGCGGGCTTTCCTAGCTTAATAACAAAGCCGGGACTTCGTCTCTGCGAGGCGGGCTTTCCTAGCTTAATAACAAAGCCGGGACTTCGTCTCTGCGAGGCAGGCTTTCCTAGCTTAATAACAAAGACGGGACTTCGTCTCTGCGAGGCGGGCTTTCCTAGCTTAATAACAAAGCCAGGACTTCGTCTCTGCGAGGCAGGCTTTCCTAGCTTAATAACAAAGCCGGGACTTTGTCTCTGCGAGGCAGGCTTTCCTAGCTTAATAACAAAGCCGGGACTTCGTCTCTGCGAGGCGGGCTTTCCTAGCTTAATAACAAAGACGGGACTTCGTCTCTGCGAGGCGGGCTTTCCTAGCTTAATAACAAAGACGGGACTTCGTCTCTGCGAGGCAAGCTTTCCTAGCTTAATAACAAAGCCAGGACTTCGTCTCTGCGAGGCAGGCTTTCCTAGCTTAATAACAAAGACGGGACTTCGTCTCTGCGAGGCGGGCTTTCCTAGCTTAATGACAAAGCCGGGACTTTGTCTCTGCGAGGCGGGCTGTCCTAGCTTAATAACAAAGCCGGGACTTCGTCTCTGCGAGGCGGGCTTTCCTAGCTTAATAACAAAGCCGGGACTTCGTCTCTGCGAGGCGGGCTTTCCTAGCTTAATAACAAAGACGGGACTTCGTCTCTGCGAGGCGGGCTTTCCTAGCTTAATAACAAAGCCGGGACTTCGTCTCTGCGAGGCGGGCTTTCCTAGCTTAATAACAAAGACGGGACTTCGTCTCTGCGAGGCGGGCTTTCCTAGCTTAATAACAAAGACGGGACTTCGTCTCTGCGAGGCAGGCTTTCCTAGCTTAATAACAAAGCCGGGACTTCGTCTCTGCGAGGCAGGCTTTCCTAGCTTAATAACAAAGCCGGGACTTCGTCTCTGCGAGGCAGGCTTTCCTAGCTTAATAACAAAGCCGGGACTTCGTCTCTGCGAGGCGGGCTTTCCTAGCTTAAGAACAAAGCCGGGACTTCGTCTCTGCGGGCCGGGCTTTCCTAGCTTAATAACAAAGCCAGGAATTCGTCTCTGCGAGGCGGGCTTTCCTAGCTTAATAACAAAGCCGGGACTTTGTCTCTGCGAGGCGGGCTTTCCTAGCTTAATAACAAAGACGGGACTTCGTCTCTGCGAGGCGGGCTTTCCTAGCTTAATAACAAAGACGGGACTTCGTCTCTGCGAGGCGGGCTTTCCTAGCTTAATAACAAAGCCGGGACTTCGTCTCTGCGAGGCGGGCTTTCCTAGCTTAATAACAAAGACGGGACTTCGTCTCTGCGAGGCGGGCTTTCCTAGCTTAATAACAAAGCCGGGACTTCGTCTCTGCGAGGCGGGCTTTCCTAGCTTAATAACAAAGACGGGACTTCGTCTCTGCGAGGCGGGCTTTCCTAGCTTAATAACAAAGCCAGGACTTCGTCTCTGCGAGGCGGGCTTTCCTAGCTTAATAACAAAGACGGGACTTCGTCTCTGCGAGGCAGGCTTTCCTAGCTTAATAACAAAGCCGGGACTTCGTCTCTGCGAGGCGGGCTTTCCTAGCTTAATAACAAAGCCGGGACTTCGTCTCTGCGAAGCAGGCTTTCCTAGCTTAATAACAAAGATGGGACTTCGTCTCTGCGAGGCGGGCTTTCCTAGCTTAATAACAAAGCCAGGACTTCGTCTCTGCGAGGCAGGCTTTCCTAGCTTAATAACAAAGACGGGACTTCGTCTCTACGAGGCAGACTTTCCTAGCTTAATAACAAAGACGGGACTTCGTCTCTGCGAGGTGGGCTTTCCTAGCTTAATAACAAAGACGGGACTTCGTCTCTGCGAGGCAGACTTTCCTAGCTTAATAACAAAGACGGGACTTCGTCTCTGCGAGGCGGGCTTTCCTAGCTTAATAACAAAGACGGGACTTCGTCTCTGCGAGGCGGGCTTTCCTAGCTTAATAACAAAGACGGGACTTCGTCTCTGCGAGGCGGGCTTTCCTAGCTTAATAACAAAGCCGGGACTTCGTCTCTGCGAGGCAGGCTTTCCTAGCTTAATAACAAAGCCGGGACTTCGTCTCTGCGAGGCGGGCTTTCCTAGCTTAATAACAAAGCCGGGACTTCGTCTCTGCGAGGCGGGCTTTCCTAGCTTAATAACAAAGCCGGGACTTCGTCTCTGCGAGGCGGGCTTTCCTAGCTTAATAACAAAGACGGGACTTCGTCTCTGCGAGGCGGGCTTTCCTAGCTTAATAACAAAGACGGGACTTCGTCTCTGCGAGGCGGGCTTTCCTAGCTTAATAACAAAGACGGGACTTCGTCTCTGCGGGGCAGGCTTTCCTAGCTTAATAACAAAGACGGGACTTTGTCTCTGCGAGGCGGGCTTTCCTAGCTTAATAACAAAGACGGGACTTCGTCTCTGCGAGGCGGGCTTTCCTAGCTTAATAACAAAGACGTGACTTCGTCTCTGCGAGGCGGGCTTTCCTAGCTTAATAACAAAGCCGGGACTTCGTCTCTGCGAGGCGGGCTTTCCTAGCTTAATAACAAAGCCGGGACTTCGTCTCTGCGAGGCGGGCTTTCCTAGCTTAATAACAAAGCCGGGACTTCGTCTCTGCAAGGCAGGCTGTCCTAGCTTAATAACAAAGCCGGGACTTCGTCTCTGCGAGGCGGGCTTTCCTAGCTTAATAACAAAGACGGGACTTCGTCTCTGCGAGGCAGGCTTTCCTAGCTTAATAACAAAGACGGGACATCGTCTCTGCGAGGCAGGCTTTCCTAGCTTAATAACAAAGAAGGGACTTCGTCTCTGCGAGGCGGGCTTTCCTAGCTTAATAACAAAGACGGGACTTCGTCTCTGCGAGGCAGACTTTCCTAGCTTAATAACAAAGCCGGGACTTTGTCTCTGCGAGGCGGGCTTTCCTAGCTTAATAACAAAGCCGGGACTTTGTCTCTGCGAGGCGGGCTTTCCTAGCTTAATAACAAAGCCGGGACTTCGTCTCTGCGGGGCGGGCTTTCCTAGCTTAATAACAAAGACGGGACATCGTCTCTGCGAGGCGGGCTTTCCTAGCTTAATAACAAAGACGGGACTTCGTCTCTGCGAGGCGGGCTTTCCTAGCTTAATAACAAAGACGGGACTTCGTCTCTGCGAGGCGGGCTTTCCTAGCTTAATAACAAAGCCAGGACTTCGTCTCTGCGAGGCGGGCTTTCCTAGCTTAATAACAAAGACGGGACTTGGTCTCTGCGAGGCGGGCTTTCCTAGCTTAATAACAAAGCCGGGACTTCGTCTCTGCGGGGCGGGCTTTCCTAGCTTAATAACAAAGACGGGACATCGTCTCTGCGAGGCGGGCTTTCCTAGCTTAATAACAAAGACGGGACTTCGTCTCTGCGAGGCAGGCTTTCCTAGCTTAATAACAAAGACGGGACTTCGTCTCTGCGAGGCGGGCTTTCCTAGCTTAATAACAAAGACGGGACTTCGTCTCTGCGAGGCAGGCTTTCCTAGCTTAATAACAAAGACGGGACATCGTCTCTGCGAGGCAGGCTTTCCTAGCTTAATAACAAAGAAGGGACTTCGTCTCTGCGAGGCGGGCTTTCCTAGCTTAATAACAAAGACGGGACTTCGTCTCTGCGAGGCAGACTTTCCTAGCTTAATAACAAAGCCGGGACTTTGTCTCTGCGAGGCGGGCTTTCCTAGCTTAATAACAAAGACGGGACTTCGTCTCTGCGAGGCGGGCTTTCCTAGCTTAATAACAAAGACGGGACTTCGTCTCTGCGAGGCGGGCTTTCCTAGCTTAATAACAAAGACGGGACTTCGTCTCTGCGGGGCAGGCTTTCCTAGCTTAATAACAAAGACGGGACTTTGTCTCTGCGAGGCGGGCTTTCCTAGCTTAATAACAAAGACGGGACTTCGTCTCTGCGAGGCGGGCTTTCCTAGCTTAATAACAAAGACGTGACTTCGTCTCTGCGAGGCGGGCTTTCCTAGCTTAATAACAAAGCCGGGACTTCGTCTCTGCGAGGCGGGCTTTCCTAGCTTAATAACAAAGCCGGGACTTCGTCTCTGCGAGGCGGGCTTTCCTAGCTTAATAACAAAGCCGGGACTTCGTCTCTGCAAGGCAGGCTGTCCTAGCTTAATAACAAAGCCGGGACTTCGTCTCTGCGAGGCGGGCTTTCCTAGCTTAATAACAAAGACGGGACTTCGTCTCTGCGAGGCAGGCTTTCCTAGCTTAATAACAAAGACGGGACATCGTCTCTGCGAGGCAGGCTTTCCTAGCTTAATAACAAAGAAGGGACTTCGTCTCTGCGAGGCGGGCTTTCCTAGCTTAATAACAAAGACGGGACTTCGTCTCTGCGAGGCAGACTTTCCTAGCTTAATAACAAAGCCGGGACTTTGTCTCTGCGAGGCGGGCTTTCCTAGCTTAATAACAAAGCCGGGACTTTGTCTCTGCGAGGCGGGCTTTCCTAGCTTAATAACAAAGCCGGGACTTCGTCTCTGCGGGGCGGGCTTTCCTAGCTTAATAACAAAGACGGGACATCGTCTCTGCGAGGCGGGCTTTCCTAGCTTAATAACAAAGACGGGACTTCGTCTCTGCGAGGCGGGCTTTCCTAGCTTAATAACAAAGACGGGACTTCGTCTCTGCGAGGCGGGCTTTCCTAGCTTAATAACAAAGCCAGGACTTCGTCTCTGCGAGGCGGGCTTTCCTAGCTTAATAACAAAGACGGGACTTGGTCTCTGCGAGGCGGGCTTTCCTAGCTTAATAACAAAGCCGGGACTTCGTCTCTGCGGGGCGGGCTTTCCTAGCTTAATAACAAAGACGGGACATCGTCTCTGCGAGGCGGGCTTTCCTAGCTTAATAACAAAGACGGGACTTCGTCTCTGCGAGGCAGGCTTTCCTAGCTTAATAACAAAGACGGGACATCGTCTCTGCGAGGCGGGCTTTCCTAGCTTAATAACAAAGACGGGACATCGTCTCTGCGAGGCAGGCTTTCCTAGCTTAATAACAAAGCCGGGACTTCGTCTCTGCGAGGCGGGCTTTCCTAGCTTAATAACAAAGATGGGACATCGTCTCTGCGAGGCAGGCTTTCCTAGCTTAATAACAAAGCCGGGACTTCGTCTCTGCGAGGCAGGCTTTCCTAGCTTAATAACAAAGCCGGGACTTCGTCTCTGCGAGGCGGGCTTTCCTAGCTTAATAACAAAGCCGGGACTTCGTCTCTGCGAGGCGGGCTTTCCTAGCTTAATAACAAAGACGGGACTTCGTCTCTGCGAGGCGGGCTTTCCTAGCTTAATAACAAAGACGGGACTTCGTCTCTGCGAGGCGGGCTTTCCTAGCTTAATAACAAAGACGGGACTTCGTCTCTGCGAGGCGGGCTTTCCTAGCTTAATAACAAAGCCAGGACTTCGTCTCTGCGAGGCGGGCTTTCCTAGCTTAATAACAAAGACGGGACTTCGTCTCTGCGAGGCGGGCTTTCCTAGCTTAATAACAAAGCCGGGACTTCGTCTCTGCGAGGCAGGCTTTCCTAGCTTAATAACAAAGACGGGACTTCGTCTCTGCGAGGCGGGCTTTCCTAGCTTAATAACAAAGACGGGACTTCGTCTCTGCGAGGCGGGCTTTCCTAGCTTAATAACAAAGACGGGACTTCGTCTCTGCGAGGCAGGCTTTCCTAGCTTAATAACAAAGCCAGGACTTCGTCTCTGCGAGGCAGACTTTCCTAGCTTAATAACAAAGACGGGACTTCGTCTCTGCGGGGCGGGCTTTCCTAGCTTAATAACAAAGCCGGGACTTCGTCTCTGCGAGGCAGGCTTTCCTAGCTTAATAACAAAGCCGGGACTTCGTCTCTGCGAGGCAGGCTTTCCTAGCTTAATAACAAAGACGGGACTTCGTCTCTGCGAGGCGGGCTTTCCTAGCTTAATAACAAAGACGGGACTTCGTCTCTGCGAGGCAGGCTTTCCTAGCTTAATAACAAAGCCGGGACTTCGTCTCTGCGAGGCGGGCTTTCCTAGCTTAATAACAAAGACGGGACTTCGTCTCTGCGAGGCGGGCTTTCCTAGCTTAATAACAAAGACGGGACTTCGTCTCTGCAAGGCGGGCTTTCCTAGCTTAATAACAAAGACGGGACTTCGTCTCTGCGAGGCGGGCTTTCCTAGCTTAATAACAAAGCCAGGACTTCGTCTCTGCGAGGCGGGCTTTCCTAGCTTAATAACAAAGACGGGACTTCGTCTCTGCGAGGCGGGCTCTCCTAGCTTAATAACAAAGCCGGGACTTCGTCTCTGCGAGGCGGGCTTTCCTAGCTTAATAACAAAGACGGGACTTCGTCTCTGCGAGGCAGGCTTTCCTAGCTTAATAACAAAGAAGGGACTTCGTCTCTGCGGGGCGGGCTTTCCTAGCTTAATAACAAAGACGGGACTTCGTCTCTGCGAGGCAGGCTTTCCTAGCTTAATAACAAAGACGGGACTTCGTCTCTGCGAGGCGGGCTTTCCTAGCTTAATAACAAAGACGGGACTTCGTCTCTGCGAGGCAGGCTTTCCTAGCTTAATAACAAAGACGGAACTTCGTCTCTGCGAGGCAGGCTTTCCTAGCTTAATAACAAAGCCAGGACTTCGTCTCTGCGAGGCGGGCTTTCCTAGCTTAATAACAAAGCCGGGACTTCGTCTCTGCGAGGCGGGCTTTCCTAGCTTAATAACAAAGACGGGACATCGTCTCTGCGAGGCAGGCTTTCCTAGCTTAATAACAAAGACGGGACTTCGTCTCTGCGAGGCGGGCTTTCCTAGCTTAATAACAAAGACGGGACATCGTATCTGCGAGGCGGGCTTTCCTAGCTTAATAACAAAGCCGGGACTTCGTCTCTGCGAGGCGGGCTTTCCTAGCTTAATAACAAAGACGGGACATCGTCTCTGCGAGGCAGGCTTTCCTAGCTTAATAACACAGACGGGACTTCGTCTCTGCGAGGCGGGCTTTCCTAGCTTAATAACAAAGACGGGACTTCGTCTCTGCGGGGCGGGCTTTCCTAGCTTAATAACAAAGACGGGACTTCGTCTCTGCGAGGCAGGCTTTCCTAGCTTAATAACAAAGACGGGACTTCGTCTCTGCGAGGCGGGCTTTCCTAGCTTAATAACAAAGACGGGACTTCGTCTCTGCGAGGCAGGCTTTCCTAGCTTAATAACAAAGACGGGACTTCGTCTCTGCGAGGCGGGCTTTCCTAGCTTAATAACAAAGACGGGACTTCGTCTCTGCGAGGCGGGCTCTCCTAGCTTAATAACAAAGCCGGGACTTCGTCTCTGCGAGGCGGGCTTTCCTAGCTTAATAACAAAGCCGGGACTTCATCTCTGCGAGGCGGGCTTTCCTAGCTTAATAACAAAGACGGGACTTCGTCTCTGCGAGGCGGGCTTTCCTAGCTTAATAACAAAGCCGGGACTTCGTCTCTGCGAAGCAGGCTTTCCTAGCTTAATAACAAAGATGGGACTTCGTCTCTGCGAGGCGGGCTTTCCTAGCTTAATAACAAAGCCAGGACTTCGTCTCTGCGAGGCAGGCTTTCCTAGCTTAATAACAAAGACGGGACTTCGTCTCTGCGAGGCAGACTTTCCTAGCTTAATAACAAAGACGGGACTTCGTCTCTGCGAGGCGGGCTTTCCTAGCTTAATAACAAAGACGGGACTTCGTCTCTGCGAGGCAGACTTTCCTAGCTTAATAACAAAGACGGGACTTCGTCTCTGCGAGGCGGGCTTTCCTAGCTTAATAACAAAGACGGGACTTCGTCTCTGCGAGGCGGGCTTTCCTAGCTTAATAACAAAGACGGGACTTCGTCTCTGCGAGGCGGGCTTTCCTAGCTTAATAACAAAGCCGGGACTTCGTCTCTGCGAGGCAGGCTTTCCTAGCTTAATAACAAAGCCAGGACTTCGTCTCTGCGAGGCGGGCTTTCCTAGCTTAATAACAAAGCCGGTACTTCGTCTCTGCGAGGCGGGCTTTCCTAGCTTAATAACAAAGCCGGGACTTCGTCTCTGCGAGGCGGGCTTTCCTAGCTTAATAACAAAGACGGGACTTCGTCTCTGCGAGGCGGGCTTTCCTAGCTTAATAACAAAGATGGGACTTCGTCTCTGTGAGGCGGGCTTTCCTAGCTTAATAACAAAGACGGGACTTCGTCTCTGCGAGGCGGGCTTTCCTAGCTTAATAACAAAGACGGGACTTCGTCTCTGCGGGGCAGGTTTCCTAGCTTAATAACAAAGACGGGACTTCGTCTCTGCGAGGCGGGCTTTCCTAGCTTAATAACAAAGACGGGACTTCGTCTCTGCGAGGCGGGCTTTCCTAGCTTAATAACAAAGACGTGACTTCGTCTCTGCGAGGCGGGCTTTCCTAGCTTAATAACAAAGCCGGGACTTCGTCTCTGCGAGGCGGGCTTTCCTAGCTTAATAACAAAGCCGGGACTTCGTCTCTGCGAGGCGGGCTTTCCTAGCTTAATAACAAAGCCGGGACTTCGTCTCTGCAAGGCAGGCTGTCCTAGCTTAATAACAAAGCCGGGACTTCGTCTCTGCGAGGCGGGCTTTCCTAGCTTAATAACAAAGACGGGACTTCGTCTCTGCGAGGCAGGCTTTCCTAGCTTAATAACAAAGACGGGACATCGTCTCTGCGAGGCAGGCTTTCCTAGCTTAATAACAAAGAAGGGACTTCGTCTCTGCGAGGCGGGCTTTCCTAGCTTAATAACAAAGACGGGACTTCGTCTCTGCGAGGCAGACTTTCCTAGCTTAATAACAAAGCCGGGACTTTGTCTCTGCGAGGCGGGCTTTCCTAGCTTAATAACAAAGCCGGGACTTCGTCTCTGCGAGGCGGGCTTTCCTAGCTTAATAACAAAGCCGGGACTTCGTCTCTGCGAGGCGGGCTTTCCTAGCATAATAACAAAGCCAGGACTTCGTCTCTGCGAGGCGGGCTTTCCTAGCTTAATAACAAAGACGGGACTTGGTCTCTGCGAGGCAGGCTTTCCTAGCTTAATAACAAAGATGGGACTTCGTCTCTGCGAGGCGGGCTTTCCTAGCTTAATAACAAAGACGGGACTTCGTCTCTGCGAGGCGGGCTTTCCTAGCTTAATAACACAGACGGGACTTCGTCTCTGCGAGGCGGGCTTTCCTAGCTTAATAACACAGACGGGACTTCGTCTCTGCGAGGCGGGCTTTCCTAGCTTAATAACAAAGACGGGACTTCGTCTTTGCGGGGCGGGCTTTCCTAGATTAATAACAAAGCCGGGACTTCGTCTCTGCGAGGCGGGCTTTCCTAGCTTAATAACAAAGACGGGACATCGTCTCTGCGAGGCAGGCTTTCCTAGCTTAATAACAAAGCCGGGACTTCGTCTCTGCGAGGCAGGCTTTCCTAGCTTAATAACAAAGCCGGGACTTCGTCTCTGCGAGGCAGGCTTTCCTAGCTTAATAACAAAGACGGGACTTCGTCTCTGCGAGGCAGGCTTTCCTAGCTTAATAACAAAGACGGGACTTCGTCTCTGCGAGGCAGGCTTTCCTAGCTTAATAACAAAGACGGGACTTCGTCTCTGCGAGGCGGGCTTTCCTAGCTTAATAACAAAGCCGGGACTTCGTCTCTGCGAGGCGGGCTTTCCTAGCTTAATAACAAAGACGGGACTTCGTCTCTGCGAGGCGGGCTTTCCTAGCTTAATAACAAAGACGGGACTTCGTCTCTGCGAGGCGGGCTTTCCTAGCTTAATAACAAAGACGGGACTTCGTCTCTGCGGGGCGGGCTTTCCTAGCTTAATAACAAAGACGGGACTTCGTCTCTGCGGGGCGGGCTTTCCTAGCTTAATAACAAAGCCGGGACTTCGTCTCTGCGAGGCAGGCTTTCCTAGCTTAATAACAAAGACGGGACTTCGTCTCTGCGAGGCAGGCTTTCCTAGCTTAATAACAAAGACGGGACTTCGTCTCTGCGAGGCGGGCTTTCCTAGCTTAATAACAAAGACGGGACTTCGTCTCTGCGAGGCGGGCTTTCCTAGCTTAATAACAAAGCCGGGATTTCGTCTCTGCGAGGCGGGCTTTCCTAGCTTAATAACAAAGACGGGACTTCGTCTCTGCGAGGCAGGCTTTCCTAGCTTAATAACAAAGACGGGACTTCGTCTCTGCGAGGCGGGCTTTCCTAGCTTAATAACAAAGACGGGACTTCGTCTCTGCGAGGCAGGCTTTCCTAGCTTAATAACACAGACGGGACTTCGTCTCTGCGAGGCGGGCTTTCCTAGCTTAATAACAAAGCCGGGACTTCGTCTCTGCGAGGCAGGCTTTCCTAGCTTAATAACAAAGACGGGACTTCGTCTCTGCGAGGCGGGCTTTCCTAGCTTAATAACAAAGCCGGGACTTCGTCTCTGCGAGGCGGGCTTTCCTAGCTTAATAACAAAGCCGGGACTTCGTCTCTGCGAGGCGGGCTTTCCTAGCTTAATAACAAAGCCGGGACTTCGTCTCTGCGAGGCGGGCTTTCCTAGCTTAATAACAAAGCCGGGACTTCGTCTCTGCGGGGCGGGCTTTCCTAGCTTAATAACAAAGACGGGACTTCGTCTCTGCGAGGCGGGCTTTCCTAGCTTAATAACAAAGCCGGGACTTCGTCTCTGCGAGGCGGGCTTTCCTAGCTTAATAACAAAGCCGGGACTTCGTCTCTGCGAGGCGGGCTTTCCTAGCTTAATAACAAAGACGGGACTTCGTCTCTGCGAGGCAGGCTTTCCTAGCTTAATAACACAGACGGGACTTCGTCTCTGCGAGGCGGGCTTTCCTAGCTTAATAACAAAGCCGGGACTTCGTCTCTGCGAGGCAGGCTTTCCTAGCTTAATAACAAAGACGGGACTTCGTCTCTGCGAGGCGGGCTTTCCTAGCTTAATAACAAAGCCGGGACTTCGTCTCTGCGAGGCGGGCTTTCCTAGCTTAATAACAAAGCCGGGACTTCGTCTCTGCGAGGCGGGCTTTCCTAGCTTAATAACAAAGCCGGGACTTCGTCTCTGCGAGGCGGGCTTTCCTAGCTTAATAACAAAGCCGGGACTTCGTCTCTGCGGGGCGGGCTTTCCTAGCTTAATAACAAAGACGGGACTTCGTCTCTGCGAGGCGGGCTTTCCTAGCTTAATAACAAAGACGGGACTTCGTCTCTGCGAGGCGGGCTTTCCTAGCTTAATAACAAAGCCGGGACTTCGTCTCTGCGAGGCGGGCTTTCCTAGCTTAATAACAAAGCCGGGACTTCGTCTCTGCGGGGCAGGCTTTCCTAGCTTAATAACAAAGACGGGACTTCGTCTCTGCGAGGCAGGCTTTCCTAGCTTAATAACAAAGACGGGACTTCGTCTCTGCGAGGCGGGCTTTCCTAGCTTAATAACAAAGACGGGACTTCGTCTCTGCGAGGCGGGCTTTCCTAGCTTAATAACAAAGACGGGACTTCGTCTCTGCGAGGCAGGCTTTCCTAGCTTAATAACAAAGACGGGACTTCGTCTCTGCGAGGCGGGCTTTCCTAGCTTAATAACAAAGACGGGACTTCGTCTCTGCGAGGCGGGCTCTCCTAGCTTAATAACAAAGCCGGGACTTCGTCTCTGCGAGGCGGGCTTTCCTAGCTTAATAACAAAGACGGGACTTCGTCTCTGCGAGGCGGGCTTTCCTAGCTTAATAACAAAGACGGGACTTCGTCTCTGCGAGGCAGACTTTCCTAGCTTAATAACAAAGCCGGGACTTCGTCTCTGTGAGGCGGGCTTTCCTAGCTTAATAACAAAGACAGGACTTCGTCTCTGTGAGGCGGGCTTTCCTAGCTTAATAACAAAGACGGGACTTCGTCTCTGCGAGGCAGGCTTTCCTAGCTTAATAACAAAGACGGGACTTCGTCTCTGCGAGGCAGGCTTTCCTAGCTTAATAACAAAGACGGGACTTCGTCTCTGCGAGGCGGGCTTTCCTAGCTTAATAACAAAGACGGGACTTCGTCTCTGCGAGGCTGGCTTTCCTAGCTTAATAACAAAGCCGGGATTTCGTCTCTGCGAGGCGGGCTTTCCTAGCTTAATAACAAAGACGGGACTTCGTCTCTGCGAGGCGGGCTTTCCTAGCTTAATAACAAAGCCGGGACTTCGTCTCTGCGAGGCGGGCTTTCCTAGCTTAATAACACAGACGGGACTTCGTCTCTGCGAGGCGGGCTTTCCTAGCTTAATAACAAAGACGGGACTTCGTCTCTGCGAGGCGGGCTTTCCTAGCTTAATAACAAAGACGGGACTTCGTCTCTGCGAGGCAGGCTTTCCTAGCTTAATAACACAGACGGGACTTCGTCTCTGCGAGGCGGGCTTTCCTAGCTTAATAACAAAGCCGGGACTTCGTCTCTGCGAGGCAGGCTTTCCTAGCTTAATAACAAAGACGGGACTTCGTCTCTGCGAGGCGGGCTTTCCTAGCTTAATAACAAAGCCGGGACTTCGTCTCTGCGAGGCGGGCTTTCCTAGCTTAATAACAAAGCCGGGACTTCGTCTCTGCGAGGCGGGCTTTCCTAGCTTAATAACAAAGCCGGGACTTCGTCTCTGCGAGGCGGGCTTTCCTAGCTTAATAACAAAGCCGGGACTTCGTCTCTGCGGGGCGGGCTTTCCTAGCTTAATAACAAAGACGGGACTTCGTCTCTGCGAGGCGGGCTTTCCTAGCTTAATAACAAAGCCGGGACTTCGTCTCTGCGAGGCGGGCTTTCCTAGCTTAATAACAAAGCCGGGACTTCGTCTCTGCGAGGCGGGCTTTCCTAGCTTAATAACAAAGCCGGGACTTCGTCTCTGCGGGGCAGGCTTTCCTAGCTTAATAACAAAGACGGGACTTCGTCTCTGCGAGGCAGGCTTTCCTAGCTTAATAACACAGACGGGACTTCGTCTCTGCGAGGCGGGCTTTCCTAGCTTAATAACAAAGCCGGGACTTCGTCTCTGCGAGGCGGGCTTTCCTAGCTTAATAACAAAGCCGGGACTTCGTCTCTGCGAGGCGGGCTTTCCTAGCTTAATAACAAAGCCGGGACTTCGTCTCTGCGAGGCGGGCTTTCCTAGCTTAATAACAAAGCCGGGACTTCGTCTCTGCGGGGCAGGCTTTCCTAGCTTAATAACAAAGATGGGACTTCGTCTCTGCGAGGCAGGCTTTCCTAGCTTAATAACAAAGACGGGACTTCGTCTCTGCGAGGCGGGCTTTCCTAGCTTAATAACAAAGACGGGACTTCGTCTCTGCGAGGCGGGCTTTCCTAGCTTAATAACAAAGACGGGACTTCGTCTCTGCGAGGCAGGCTTTCCTAGCTTAATAACAAAGACGGGACTTCGTCTCTGCGAGGCGGGCTTTCCTAGCTTAATAACAAAGACGGGACTTCGTCTCTGCGAGGCGGGCTCTCCTAGCTTAATAACAAAGCCGGGACTTCGTCTCTGCGAGGCGGGCTTTCCTAGCTTAATAACAAAGACGGGACTTCGTCTCTGCGAGGCGGGCTTTCCTAGCTTAATAACAAAGACGGGACTTCGTCTCTGCGAGGCAGACTTTCCTAGCTTAATAACAAAGCCGGGACTTCGTCTCTGTGAGGCGGGCTTTCCTAGCTTAATAACAAAGACAGGACTTCGTCTCTGTGAGGCGGGCTTTGCTAGCTTAATAACAAAGCCAGGACTTCGTCTCTGCGAGGCGGGCTTTCCTAGCTTAATAACAAAGACGGGACTTCGTCTCTGCGAGGCGGGATTTCCTAGCTTAATAACAAAGACGGGACTTCGTCTCTGCGAGGCAGGCTTTCCTAGCTTAATAACAAAGCCGGGACTTCGTCTCTGCGAGGCGGGCTTTCCTAGCTTAATAACAAAGCCGGGACTTCGTCTCTGCGAGGCGGGCTTTCCTAGCTTAATAACAAAGACGGGACTTCGTCTCTGCGAGGCAGGCTTTCCTAGCTTAATAACAAAGCCGGGACTTCGTCTCTGCGAGGCGGGCTTTCCTAGCTTAATAACAAAGCCGGGACTTCGTCTCTGCGAGGCGGGCTTTCCTAGCTTAATAACAAAGCCGGGACTTCGTCTCTGCGAGGCAGGCTTTCCTAGCTTAATAACAAAGCCGGGACTTCGTCTCTGCGAGGCGGGCTTTCCTAGCTTAATAACAAAGACGGGACTTCGTCTCTGCGAGGCGGGCTTTCCTAGCTTAATAACAAAGCCGGGACTTCGTCTCTGCGAGGCGGGCTTTCCTAGCTTAATAACAAAGCCGGGACTTCGTCTCTGCGAGGCGGGCTTTCCTAGCTTAATAACAAAGCCGGGACTTCGTCTCTGCGAGGCGGGCTTTCCTAGCTTAATAACAAAGCCGGGACTTCGTCTCTGCGAGGCGGGCTTTCCTAGCTTAATAACACAGACGGGACTTCGTCTCTGCGAGGCGGGCTTTCCTAGCTTAATAACAAAGCCGGGACTTCGTCTCTGCGAGGCGGGCTTTCCTAGCTTAATAACAAAGACGGGACTTCGTCTCTGCGAGGCGGGCTTTCCTAGCTTAATAACAAAGCCGGGACTTCGTCTCTGCGAGGCGGGCTTTCCTAGCTTAATAACAAAGCCGGGACTTCGTCTCTGCGAGGCGGGCTTTCCTAGCTTAATAACAAAGCCGGGACTTCGTCTCTGCGAGGCGGGCTTTCCTAGCTTAATAACAAAGCCGGGACTTCGTCTCTGCGGGGCAGGCTTTCCTAGCTTAATAACAAAGATGGGACTTCGTCTCTGCGAGGCAGGCTTTCCTAGCTTAATAACAAAGACGGGACTTCGTCTCTGCGAGGCGGGCTTTCCTAGCTTAATAACAAAGACGGGACTTCGTCTCTGCGAGGCGGGCTTTCCTAGCTTAATAACAAAGACGGGACTTCGTCTCTGCGAGGCAGGCTTTCCTAGCTTAATAACAAAGACGGGACTTCGTCTCTGCGAGGCGGGCTTTCCTAGCTTAATAACAAAGACGGGACTTCGTCTCTGCGAGGCGGGCTCTCCTAGCTTAATAACAAAGCCGGGACTTCGTCTCTGCGAGGCGGGCTTTCCTAGCTTAATAACAAAGACGGGACTTCGTCTCTGCGAGGCGGGCTTTCCTAGCTTAATAACAAAGACGGGACTTCGTCTCTGCGAGGCAGACTTTCCTAGCTTAATAACAAAGCCGGGACTTCGTCTCTGTGAGGCGGGCTTTCCTAGCTTAATAACAAAGACAGGACTTCGTCTCTGTGAGGCGGGCTTTCCTAGCTTAATAACAAAGCCGGGACTTCGTCTCTGCGAGGCGGGCTTTGCTAGCTTAATAACAAAGCCAGGACTTCGTCTCTGCGAGGCGGGCTTTCCTAGCTTAATAACAAAGACGGGACTTCGTCTCTGCGAGGCGGGATTTCCTAGCTTAATAACAAAGACGGGACTTCGTCTCTGCGAGGCAGGCTTTCCTAGCTTAATAACAAAGCCGGGACTTCGTCTCTGCGAGGCGGGCTTTCCTAGCTTAATAACAAAGCCGGGACTTCGTCTCTGCGAGGCGGGCTTTCCTAGCTTAATAACAAAGACGGGACTTCGTCTCTGCGAGGCAGGCTTTCCTAGCTTAATAACAAAGCCGGGACTTCGTCTCTGCGAGGCGGGCTTTCCTAGCTTAATAACAAAGCCGGGACTTCGTCTCTGCGAGGCGGGCTTTCCTAGCTTAATAACAAAGCCGGGACTTCGTCTCTGCGAGGCAGGCTTTCCTAGCTTAATAACAAAGCCGGGACTTCGTCTCTGCGAGGCGGGCTTTCCTAGCTTAATAACAAAGACGGGACTTCGTCTCTGCGAGGCGGGCTTTCCTAGCTTAATAACAAAGCCGGGACTTCGTCTCTGCGAGGCGGGCTTTCCTAGCTTAATAACAAAGCCGGGACTTCGTCTCTGCGAGGCGGGCTTTCCTAGCTTAATAACAAAGCCGGGACTTCGTCTCTGCGAGGCGGGCTTTCCTAGCTTAATAACAAAGCCGGGACTTCGTCTCTGCGAGGCGGGCTTTCCTAGCTTAATAACACAGACGGGACTTCGTCTCTGCGAGGCGGGCTTTCCTAGCTTAATAACAAAGCCGGGACTTCGTCTCTGCGAGGCGGGCTTTCCTAGCTTAATAACAAAGACGGGACTTCGTCTCTGCGAGGCGGGCTTTCCTAGCTTAATAACAAAGCCGGGACTTCGTCTCTGCGAGGCGGGCTTTCCTAGCTTAATAACAAAGCCGGGACTTCGTCTCTGCGGGGCAGGCTTTCCTAGCTTAATAACAAAGACGGGACTTCGTCTCTGCGAGGCAGGCTTTCCTAGCTTAATAACAAAGACGGGACTTCGTCTCTGCGAGGCGGGCTTTCCTAGCTTAATAACAAAGACGGGACTTCGTCTCTGCGAGGCGGGCTTTCCTAGCTTAATAACAAAGACGGGACTTCGTCTCTGCGAGGCAGGCTTTCCTAGCTTAATAACAAAGACGGGACTTCGTCTCTGCGAGGCGGGCTTTCCTAGCTTAATAACAAAGACGGGACTTCGTCTCTGCGAGGCGGGCTCTCCTAGCTTAATAACAAAGCCGGGACTTCGTCTCTGCGAGGCGGGCTTTCCTAGCTTAATAACAAAGACGGGACTTCGTCTCTGCGAGGCGGGCTTTCCTAGCTTAATAACAAAGACGGGACTTCGTCTCTGCGAGGCAGACTTTCCTAGCTTAATAACAAAGCCGGGACTTCGTCTCTGTGAGGCGGGCTTTCCTAGCTTAATAACAAAGACAGGACTTCGTCTCTGTGAGGCGGGCTTTCCTAGCTTAATAACAAAGCCGGGACTTCGTCTCTGCGAGGCGGGCTTTGCTAGCTTAATAACAAAGCCAGGACTTCGTCTCTGCGAGGCGGGCTTTCCTAGCTTAATAACAAAGACGGGACTTCGTCTCTGCGAGGCGGGCTCTCCTAGCTTAATAACAAAGCCGGGACTTCGTCTCTGCGAGGCGGGCTTTCCTAGCTTAATAACAAAGACGGGACTTCGTCTCTGCGAGGCGGGCTTTCCTAGCTTAATAACAAAGACGGGACTTCGTCTCTGCGAGGCAGACTTTCCTAGCTTAATAACAAAGCCGGGACTTCGTCTCTGTGAGGCGGGCTTTCCTAGCTTAATAACAAAGACAGGACTTCGTCTCTGTGAGGCGGGCTTTCCTAGCTTAATAACAAAGCCGGGACTTCGTCTCTGCGAGGCGGGCTTTGCTAGCTTAATAACAAAGCCAGGACTTCGTCTCTGCGAGGCGGGCTTTCCTAGCTTAATAACAAAGACGGGACTTCGTCTCTGCGAGGCGGGATTTCCTAGCTTAATAACAAAGACGGGACTTCGTCTCTGCGAGGCAGGCTTTCCTAGCTTAATAACAAAGCCGGGACTTCGTCTCTGCGAGGCGGGCTTTCCTAGCTTAATAACAAAGCCGGGACTTCGTCTCTGCGAGGCGGGCTTTCCTAGCTTAATAACAAAGACGGGACTTCGTCTCTGCGAGGCAGGCTTTCCTAGCTTAATAACAAAGCCGGGACTTCGTCTCTGCGAGGTGGGCTTTCCTAGCTTAATAACAAAGCCGGGACTTCGTCTCTGCGAGGCGGGCTTTCCTAGCTTAATAACAAAGCCGGGACTTCGTCTCTGCGAGGCAGGCTTTCCTAGCTTAATAACAAAGCCGGGACTTCGTCTCTGCGAGGCGGGCTTTCCTAGCTTAATAACAAAGACGGGACTTCGTCTCTGCGAGGCGGGCTTTCCTAGCTTAATAACAAAGCCGGGACTTCGTCTCTGCGAGGCGGGCTTTCCTAGCTTAATAACAAAGCCGGGACTTCGTCTCTGCGAGGCGGGCTTTCCTAGCTTAATAACAAAGCCGGGACTTCGTCTCTGCGAGGCGGGCTTTCCTAGCTTAATAACAAAGCCGGGACTTCGTCTCTGCGAGGCGGGCTTTCCTAGCTTAATAACACAGACGGGACTTCGTCTCTGCGAGGCGGGCTTTCCTAGCTTAATAACAAAGCCGGGACTTCGTCTCTGCGAGGCGGGCTTTCCTAGCTTAATAACAAAGACGGGACTTCGTCTCTGCGAGGCGGGCTTTCCTAGCTTAATAACAAAGCCGGGACTTCGTCTCTGCGAGGCGGGCTTTCCTAGCTTAATAACAAAGCCGGGACTTCGTCTCTGCGGGGCAGGCTTTCCTAGCTTAATAACAAAGACGGGACTTCGTCTCTGCGAGGCAGGCTTTCCTAGCTTAATAACAAAGACGGGACTTCGTCTCTGCGAGGCGGGCTTTCCTAGCTTAATAACAAAGACGGGACTTCGTCTCTGCGAGGCGGGCTTTCCTAGCTTAATAACAAAGACGGGACTTCGTCTCTGCGAGGCAGGCTTTCCTAGCTTAATAACAAAGACGGGACTTCGTCTCTGCGAGGCGGGCTTTCCTAGCTTAATAACAAAGACGGGACTTCGTCTCTGCGAGGCGGGCTCTCCTAGCTTAATAACAAAGCCGGGACTTCGTCTCTGCGAGGCGGGCTTTCCTAGCTTAATAACAAAGACGGGACTTCGTCTCTGCGAGGCGGGCTTTCCTAGCTTAATAACAAAGACGGGACTTCGTCTCTGCGAGGCAGACTTTCCTAGCTTAATAACAAAGCCGGGACTTCGTCTCTGTGAGGCGGGCTTTCCTAGCTTAATAACAAAGACAGGACTTCGTCTCTGTGAGGCGGGCTTTCCTAGCTTAATAACAAAGCCGGGACTTCGTCTCTGCGAGGCGGGCTTTGCTAGCTTAATAACAAAGCCAGGACTTCGTCTCTGCGAGGCGGGCTTTCCTAGCTTAATAACAAAGACGGGACTTCGTCTCTGCGAGGCGGGATTTCCTAGCTTAATAACAAAGACGGGACTTCGTCTCTGCGAGGCAGGCTTTCCTAGCTTAATAACAAAGCCGGGACTTCGTCTCTGCGAGGCGGGCTTTCCTAGCTTAATAACAAAGCCGGGACTTCGTCTCTGCGAGGCGGGCTTTCCTAGCTTAATAACAAAGACGGGACTTCGTCTCTGCGAGGCAGGCTTTCCTAGCTTAATAACAAAGCCGGGACTTCGTCTCTGCGAGGCGGGCTTTCCTAGCTTAATAACAAAGCCGGGACTTCGTCTCTGCGAGGCGGGCTTTCCTAGCTTAATAACAAAGCCGGGACTTCGTCTCTGCGAGGCAGGCTTTCCTAGCTTAATAACAAAGCCGGGACTTCGTCTCTGCGAGGCGGGCTTTCCTAGCTTAATAACAAAGCCGGGACTTCGTCTCTGCGAGGCAGGCTTTCCTAGCTTAATAACAAAGCCGGGACTTCGTCTCTGCGAGGCGGGCTTTCCTAGCTTAATAACAAAGACGGGACTTCGTCTCTGCGAGGCGGGCTTTCCTAGCTTAATAACAAAGCCGGGACTTCGTCTCTGCGAGGCGGGCTTTCCTAGCTTAATAACAAAGCCGGGACTTCGTCTCTGCGAGGCGGGCTTTCCTAGCTTAATAACAAAGCCGGGACTTCGTCTCTGCGAGGCGGGCTTTCCTAGCTTAATAACAAAGCCGGGACTTCGTCTCTGCGAGGCGGGCTTTCCTAGCTTAATAACACAGACGGGACTTCGTCTCTGCGAGGCGGGCTTTCCTAGCTTAATAACAAAGCCGGGACTTCGTCTCTGCGAGGCGGGCTTTCCTAGCTTAATAACAAAGACGGGACTTCGTCTCTGCGAGGCGGGCTTTCCTAGCTTAATAACAAAGACGGGACTTCGTCTCTGCGAGGCGGGCTTTCCTAGCTTAATAACAAAGCCGGGACTTCGTCTCTGCGAGGCAGGCTTTCCTAGCTTAATAACAAAGCCGGGACTTCGTCTCTGCGAGGCGGGCTTTCCTAGCTTAATAACAAAGACGGTTGCTCTGCTTTTTGCAACAGAGCAACTTTAAAAAATCCGCCTTAGTTTCATTCACACAAGTCACTGGATGGTCTGTGTCATGGGAGAGCAGGTTATTTACACCTTTTCACCAGGATCATTCATTGAGCAAAATAAGGTAATGAAATAAATTGTAATTTATTCGGCATAAATTCACTTACACACAATGATACACAAAATACAGACAGAAAGACACACTTACTTTGGGACTCGGGGTGAAAACTAGACTCTCCTGGGTGCAGGGAACTCTATAGAAGAGTTTATCCCCGACCGGGACTTAGCCCGGAGTCTCCTGGAACCCAAATCGGCGTGAAGTCCCAAACGCCCCCGCTACGTTCTCTCCTGGGAACCTGGTCCCTGCTGACCGCGAGTTACTCCCAATCTCCTGGGACTCAAATCGGAATAAAATCCCTGCCACGTGCGCTGCGATCGTTTCTGAGAACTTGGGTGCAAAGGTCGGGACTCAGTCTCTGGCGGGCGCTTTCGTGGCTGGAAATCGGAGCCGGCTGCTCTGCTATTCGCGCAGAAGCAACTTTGAAAATCCCGTCTGTTTGGACATCGGTTCCGAATGTAAAAGCACATTACATTATATTAAAGTATATTTTAATACACTTCTGAGTCTCTGGGTACGGGGGACAGAAGAGGAGAAATACTGTCGTTTTATTTCTATCTGCCTTATTCTCCCCCCCCCCCCTCTCCTGTGTATGCAGGCCGCTCTCCCCTACCCCCCTCTCCTGTGTGCAGGCTGCTCTCCCCTACCCCCCTCTCCTGTGTGCAGGCCGGTCTCCCCTACCCCCCCCTCCTGTGTGCAAGCCGCTCTCCCCTACCCCCCCCCTCTCCTGTGTGCAGGCCGCTCTCCCCTACCCCCCTCTCCTGTGTGCAGGCCGGTCTCCCCTACCCCCCCCTCCTGTGTGCAAGCCGCTCTCCCCTACCCCCCCCCCTCTCCTGTGTGCAGGCCGGTCTCCCCTACCCCCCCTCTCCTGTGTGTGCCAGCCGCTCTCCCCTACCCCCCCCCCTCTCCTGTGTGTGCAGGCTGCTGTTCCCTACCCCCCCTCTCCTGTGTGTGCAGGCCGCTCTTCCCTACCCCCCCCCCTCTCCTGTGTGTGCAGGCCGCTCTCCCCTACCCCCCCCCTCTCCTGTGTGTGCAAGCCGCTCTCCCCTACCCTCCTCTCCTGTGTGTGCAGGCCGCTCTCCCCTGCCCCCCCCCCCTCTCCTGTGTGTGCAGGCTGCTGTTCCCTACCCCCCCCCTCTCCTGTGTGTGCAGGCCGCTCTTCCCTACCCCCCCCCCCCCTCTCCTGTGTGTGCAGGCCGCTCTCCCCTACCCCCCCCCCCCTCTCCTGTGTGTGCAAGCTGCTCTCCCCTACCCTCCTCTCCTGTGTGTGCAGGCCGCTCTCCCCTACCCCCCCCCCTCTCCTGTGTGTGCAGGCTGCTGTTCCCTACCCCCCCCCCTCTCCTGTGTGTGCAGGCCGCTCTTCCCTACCCCCCCCCCTCTCCTGTGTGTGCAAGCCGCTCTCCCCTACCCCCCCCTCTCCTGTGTGTGCAAGCCGCTCTCCCCTACCCTCCTCTCCTGTGTGTGCAGGCCGCTCTCCCCTACCCCCCCCCCCCTCTCCTGTGTGTGCAAGCCGCTCTCACCTACCGTCCTCTCCTGTGTGTGCAGGCCGCTCTCCCCTACCCCCCCCCCCCTCTTCTGTGTGTGCAGGCTGCTTTTCCCTACCCCCCCCCCCTCTCCTGTGTGTGCAAGCCGCTCTCCCCTACCCCCCCTCTCCTGTGTGTGCAAGCCGCTCTCCCCTACCCCCCTCCCCCCTTCCTGTATGTGCAGTCTCCTCTCCCCCCTCTCTATGTGCTATTAGTCTGCTCCTGCTCATACAGCGCCATCGCAAGGTGCGTCCGTGACCCCAGAGACTCCAAGTTGCTGAGCACACACCGGTGATACCCATCCCCAGAAAGGCGCGCGCTGCAGGTCCGCAGGGAGAACCTCTGCACCAGAGCCGGCTCCAGCGCCCGGAACACATGCAGGTCCGAGTAGCGCAGGAACAGCTCCAGCAGCTCGGCGTTCCCGCCCTCCCCATCCTCCTCTTCCTCCCGCTCACGCACCTCTGACGCCATCCTCCCGCGGGCCGCCATGAAGTCCAAGTTATAGAAGCAGAACTCGGAAGAGGAGAGGCTGTCGAAGTGCCCGTCCCGCAGTGGGTCCGAGGATGAGGAGGAGGGAGCCGGGGAGGGGTGGTGTACCACGTCCTGGCTGTACTCCTGGTAGTGCACTGGGGAAAAGACCTGCCAGGCGCTGATGGCGTTCATCCGGCAGCGGTTCAGAGCGTCGCCCGTCACCTCGCTCCACACACCCACAAGGAAGAATAGGGTGTCCACTGGGTGCTTCTTGGAGACCACGTCCATGAGGCGAACCTGAGAGGGAAGCTCAGTGCTGACACTGACTAGTGCCACGTGCAGGGGCGGGTACCTCCTCTCCAGCTCTGACACCATCCCCCGCACCTCCACAAAGATGTCGTCTGCCCTCCCTGCCTGCCCCGCAGAGCCGGCATCATATGCCAGCAGGACGGTGAGCGCGGCGTTCTCCCGCGGATCCAACACGTTGGTGGCAAAGGCGTCCAGGAATCCTGCAGCGTGGCCGGCATCTGTAGGCGTGAGGGGCAGCACCAGCTGCACACGCGTGGCCTCTGTCACATAGGGCATGGGGAGGATCTCCACGCGACCCAGTGGGCGCAGGAGGCTGACACGCTTGGTCAGGGCCCCTACGTGGCCCCTCTGGGTGGTAGCCTCCAGCAACAGGTCCAGTGTGTATTCCATGCCACGTGTGGGGTCGAAGCGCCGGTACCCATTGAGCAGGCGGTGGAGCTGGAAGCGAAACCATGGGTTATAGCGCTCATTCAACTGCTCCACAGCCCCCTCCAGGACCTGTTGCACGTCCTGCAGCCACGGGCCACGCAAAGGGCACTTGGGGGCCCCATCAGGGCAGGCGTAGGTGTGGCTCTCAGTGAAGTACTCCCACGGCAGCATATCAAAGCGTGATGTCGGGGTGAAAGGGGGGCTAATACCCACCGGCCACGAGAGACTGTCCTCACCCTCTGGTGTCAGAGAGGACAAGTTCCGGATCTCACTCTGGGGAGGGACAAAGCGGAAGAGAGAAGGTTAGACAGGACAAGAGAGAGAAAAGGGGGGGTGGGGAGAGATTGGAAGTGAGGGTGAGTGTAGACCAGAGAGACAGGCAGAGAGAGAGAGAGAGACAGGTAAGACGAGTGCAGAATAACATTAAGAAGGGAGGACACACTCTTCAGGCCCACACATGATCAGCTTCTCCGCAGTCCCGCTCGGTACCTGCAATTGTCGGATTCTGCGATATGTTCTGTGCAGTCGGATCTGGCTGAGTCTGCGTTGCAGTCTGTACATGACCGTGGCTTCTCGCACAGGGTGAACAGAGAGCGCTCCACTCAGCAACGTCTCGTCCACATCATCCACATCCACGTTCCGGGGGAAATCCAATGAGACGTACCGCAGACCCTACAGAGAGATAGAGACAGTATCAGGAATAGAGAGAGAAAGAAATGAGTGTCAGCGAGAGAGAGATACCACTGATCCTGTACTATCGCACGGAAAGTCCCATTGAATTCAATGGATTCAATATAAAATAAGCCCCCATAGAGTGTTAAGGAGAGTGTGATATAGAATATTATGGAGAAAGAGACAGACAGAGATAGAGCGTTAAGGTGAGTGAGAGAGAGAACGTCAGGTAGAGAGATATCGAACGTTATAAACAGAGATAGTTAAGGGGAGAGAGACACAGAGGACGGTACAGTGTAGAGTAGGCAAAACAAAGGGAAAATCAAAGTGATACCCTCAATGGTAAACGAGGAGATAAAGAGTGCAGATTACTACAAAAATTGAAATGTGCCATCTACACAACTCTCCCATCCTACTCCACAAAGTGACACGTCTTCATATATCTACACAACTCTCCCATCCTACTCCACAAAGTGACACGGCGTCTTTATACATCTACACAACTCTCCCATCCTACTCCACAAAGTGACACGTCTTCATATATCTACACAACTCTCCCATCCTACTCCACAAAGTGACACAGCATCTTCATATATCTACACAACTCTCCCATCCTACTCCACAAAGTGACACATCTTCATATATCTACACAACTCTCCCATCCTATTCCACAAAGTGACACGTCGTCATATATCTACACAACTCTCCCATCCTACTCCACAAAGTGACACATCTTCATATATCTACACAACTCTCCCATCCTACTCCACAAAGTGACACGTCTTCATATATCTACACAACTCTCCTATCCTACTCCACAAAGTGACACAGCGACTTCATATATCTACACAACTCTCCCCTCCTACTCCACAAAGTGACACAGCGACTTCATATATCTACACAACTCTCCCATCCTACTCCACAAAGTGACACTTCTTCATATATACATATATATATACACACAACTCTCCTATCCTACTCCACAAAGTGACACGGCGTCTTCATATATATACAAAACTCTCCCATCCTACTACACAAAGTGACACGGCATCTTTATATATCTACAAAACTCTCCCATCCTACTTCACAAAGTGACACTTCTTCATATATACATATATATATATACACATAACTCTCCCATCCTACTCCACAAAGTGACACGGCGTCTTCATATATATACAAACCTCTCCAATCCTACTCCACAAAGTGACACGTCTTCATATCTACAAAACTCTCCCATCCTACTCCACAAAGGGACACTGCATCTTCATACCTACACAACTCTCCCATCCTACTCCACAAAGTGACACGTCTTCATATCAACACAACTCTCCCATCCTACTCCACAATGTGACACGTCTTCATACTGTATATATACAAAACTCTCCCATCCTACTCCACAAAGTGGCACAACATCTTCATATCTACACAACTCTCCCATCCTACTCCACAAAGTGACACGGCATCTTCATATCTACACAACTCTCCCATCCTACTCCACAATGTGACACAGCATCTTCCTACAGTACATACACAACTCTCTCATACTACTCCACAAAGTGACAGGGCATCTTCATATCTACACAACTCTCCAATACTATTCCACAAAGTGACAGGGCATCTTCATATCTACACAACTCTCCCATACTATTCCACAAAGTGACACAACATTATATCTACACAACTTTCCCATCCTACTCCACAAAGTGACACGATGTCTTCATATCTACACAACTCTCCCATCCTATTCCACAAAGTGACACAACGTTATATCTACACAACTTTCCTATCCTACTCCACAAAGTGACACAGCGTCTTCATATCTACACAACTCTCCCATCGTACTCCACAAAGTTACACGGCATCTTCATACATACACAACTCTCCCATCCTACTCCACAAAGTGACACGGCATCTTCATACAGTACCTACACAACTCTCCCATCCTACTCCACAAAGTGACACGGCATCTTCATACCTACACAACTCTCCCATCCTACTCCACAAAGTGACAGGGCGTCTTCATATCAACACAACACTCCCATCCTACTCCACAAAGTGGCACGACATCTTCATATCTACACAACTCTCCCATCCTACTCCACAAAGTGACACGTCTTCATATATATACACAACTCTCCCATCCTACTCCACAAAGTGACACGGCATCTTCATATCTACACAACTCTCCCATCCTACTCCACAATGTGACACAGCATCTTCCTACAGTACATACACAACTCTCTCATACTACTCCACAAAGTGACAGGGCATCTTCATATCTACACAACTCTCCAATACTATTCCACAAAGTGACAGGGCATCTTCATATCTACACAACTCTCCCATACTATTCCACAAAGTGACACAACATTATATCTACACAACTTTCCCATCCTACTCCACAAAGTGACACGACGTCTTCATATCTACACAACTCTCCCATCCTATTCCACAAAGTGACACAACGTTATATCTACACAACTTTCCTATCCTACTCCACAAAGTGACACAGCGTCTTCATATCTACACAACTCTCCCATCGTACTCCACAAAGTTACACGGCATCTTCATACATACACAACTCTCCCATGCTACTCCACAAAGTGACACGGCATCTTCATACAGTACCTACACAACTCTCCCATCCTACTCCACAAAGTGACAGGGCGTCTTCATATCAACACAACACTCCCATCCTTCTCCACAAAGTGACAGGTCAATCTTCATATCTACACAACTCTCCCATCCTACTCCACAAAGTGACACGTCTTCATATCAACACAACTCTCCCATCCTTCTCCACAAAGTGACAGGTCATCTTCATATATCTACACAACTCTCCCATCCTACTCCACAAAGTGACACAGCATCTTCATACCTACACAGCTCTCCCATCCTACTCCACAAAGTGACACGTCTTCATATATCTACACAACTCTCCCATCCTACTCCACAAAGTGACACAGCATCTTCATACCTACACAGCTCTCACATCCTACTCCACAAAGTGACATGGCATCTTCATACCTACACAAATCTGGGAATCAGGTCACATTCCCGGGGACATGTAGACATGTAGACACAGCACTCTGGTCAGAGTCTTCCCTGGAAAACAGTTGCACGACTCACCACCATGTTTCCCTGCTTCAGCACAGAAAGGTAAATGGGCCATAGGGATATGTGTATCCCGGGTAGAGTCAGGGGTCCCTAGGTTAATGGGGGTTCCCCCAGTATATGCCCCGATCACCAGAACCAAGTATACAGGTTCTGGGGTGGTTCAACCATCGATACGGTTGCAAGCTGATTTCATGTCTAAGTCCAAATTCCTGTGTGTAAAAGTAACTCTGAGACTGAACCTAAGCGTTATTTCGTTCAACTTTTAAAACATTTTCTTATAGGAAGGTCTGGGAGCGCTGAAACTGAACGTACGCGTCTTTTCAGTCAAACCCAGGAAACGAGGGACTTAGAAGAAATTGTGAAATATTTTAATTTTAACATTGTTTGTAATGGTAAATGTTTTATGCACTGTACATGAGCTGGGGATTTCCAAGTCCGTGGTTCCGAGAGACCAGCTGGCTACCAAGTTGGTGCCACTAAATCTGCTCGGGTCCCGGAGTTGAAAGCCACAGCGATTGCCAAGCTGTGAAAGCCATTTTGGCGGAGGAGTTAGAATCAAGAACCCTCGTCCTGGGCTGAATAGAAGCCATCGGGCGTCCATTTGCCCAGCCCAGACCTTGAGACGCCTAACTCCACTGGTGGCTTCTGACTCACAGGTGGCAGAGGTGCCATGTTGGCGCATGCTGCTGTCAGATTTCAAATCCATCCTTGCCCGGCTTCAGGAGACTGTCAAGTCGCCGATTGGCTGGTCAGAATTCTCCCACGCTCGGATTGGCTGGAGTATTTAATGAATGGGACTGAAATACTATAAGAAAGCCAGCAGCCAATCCGGTCTTCAGATTCTAAGCGCCAAGACAGCAGCGGCAAATTTGAAACCACCAAAGGATGCTCTGGGAGAAATAGGCGCGAGTCGGCTTCAGAAATTTCAAGGCAAGATTTTTTTTGTAAGTCCCACTTTTCGGGGCCAAGTTCTGGGAAAGGAACGTATCGGTCGCGGCTGGAACTACACGCCGAAAACAGTACCAGGACGTTATTTTGGCATCTCCGGGGCAGATACAGCGGTGGCGGTTGGAACTACCTGATGATTGGAGTTCCAGGACTTTTCGGGCTGAGTCCTGGTCAACTACGAACTTTGTTATATGGACTGTAGAAGCTAGGGCAGGCTAGTTCTTTCACCCCGACCCCCTGTAAGTGTGTCTTTCTCTTGTATATTGTAATGCACTGTGCGTACGTCTGTTTCTAAGGAATAAATGACAATTTGTTTTACCTCCTTGTTTTGCTCAATCTTATGATCCCGGTTAAAAAGGTGTAATTGCCTGGTCTGCCGTGACACTAATATTGCCAAGATCCGCCCTTTCCTCTGCCAATCTACTGCTAAAAGTCCAATGCATGCCCTTATCCTATCTGTTACTGTAACATACTGCTAACACTCCAATGCATGCCCTTATCGTATGGGTTATTGTAACATACTGCTAACACTCCAATGCATGCCCTTATCGCATGTGTTATTGTAACATACTGCTAACACTCCAATGCATGCCCTTATCCTATGGGTTGTTGTAACATACTTCTAACACTCCAATGCATGCCCTTATCGTATGGGTTATTGTAACATACTGCTAACACTCCAATGCATGCCCTTATCGCATGGGTTATTGTAACATACTGCTAACACTCCAATGCATGCCCTTATCGCATGGGTTATTGTAACAAACTGCTAACACTCCAATGCATGCCCTTATCGCATGGGTTATTGTAACAAACTGCTAACACTCCAATGCATGCCCTTATCGCATGGGTTATTGTAACAAACTGCTAACACTCCAATGCATGCCCTTATCGCATGGGTTACTGTAACATACTGCTAACACTCCAATGCATGCCCTTATCGCATGGGTTACTGTAACATACTGCTAACACTCCAATGCATGCCCTTATCGCATGGGTTACTGTAACATACTGCTAACACTCCAATGCATGCCCTTATCGCATGGGTTACTGTAACATACTGCTAACAGGCCTCCCTGCTTCACAACTTTCTCATTTGCAATCTATCCAAATCTCTGCTGCTTGAATAATTTCCCTTTCTCCCACAACAATTGCTACAGATTTTAAAATGTATTAATATTGGTATGTGTGAGCTGGATTCTACTATCAATTTGTAAGATCCTAAAATGTAATTAACAATTTGATGTGTCTGAGTTGATTAGGCAGACCCGTCCCTTAATTGTTAGTCAATGTGACTGTATTTTAGAATACTTAAGGCGGGATACCTTGGCTGTGAGCCATATGGCTGTGTGTAACATATAAGTGTAACATATAAGTGTGTGGCAGAGTTAATCTTGGAGTTATAATTGGAGGAAGATCTGGACTCTGAAAAACAACTTTACATCTGTGAGAACTTTACTTTCTAAAAGTTGTGATTATTTGTACTCTATCCTAAAATAACTGGCCAGTCTCTCCTCCTGCATCTCACTATGCCCTCCCTATTTCTTTTTCTGTTTACTGTTTCCACACTCCTTTGTGAGCGTTTCTGTTCTCTACAACAGGGGTGAGCAAACTTTTTAGGCCGAGCCCCCCTTTTAATCCATGAAATTTCTCGGGCCCCCCCCTGTCTGATCAAAATCACATTAAAAAAAACCTTTATTAAACGGTATACAATGTAAATACAAATATGTCTAAGGCTGCGCGTA